>NC_056733.1:1321949148-1321993674 GCF_019279795.1 Protopterus annectens
TCACAATCAAAAGAACATGCTGGAGGGACAAGTTCATAACCCAGAGACTGCCCATGCTCTGGAATAGACTTCCCATACATGTCAAGCAGAGCAGCTCACTGGCCTTCTTCAAGAGAAATCTTGATGAATGGATGGGAAATAGAAAGTTCACTCTGGGGATCACTCAAGTGGCTCTATTTGATAGAGGCACTGGGAACTAATGTTGGGTGACATGATGCCAGGGCACATCTATGGGCTAGGCTTGTAAAGGCTCCAGGGACATTAGCCTAGTACACACCTATGAACCTATGAACATTTACAGGTGCTCAAAGGGTGACACATAGGGATGCATGTTTGAATAAAAATAATATCAAAACTGGGGTAGATAATGAAGTTTTTTAGTTGAACTGATTCCACTTTGACAGTCTTTGAGGCTACAAAACAAATAGAGCATTTTAGAACAAACCCAATGGGAATGCCAATACAGTATTGCCAAAGGCCCAAGTTAAGCCCCGATCTTGAACAGAGTTCAAAGGGGCACGGGCAAGGACTGACACTGGCAATATAGGATGAGATCTCGATGGCTCACAAAGGTACTGTTCACAGTTTTATAGGGTTTATGTTATATAATTATAGTCATTTGAGCATTACCCCAGTATTTTGTGAGCTGTTTTGTAAAGGTTTTACCTTTATTCCTTCTTCTAAGTTTAACTTGATTGGTTATCTTTTGGAACTAAAGCTTTATATTTATAAATTGAATTTAGCTTTGCAGTTCAAAGACAGGGAAAGTAGTGAGACACCTGAGAGAAGATTATGCAAATCTAGTTTGTCTAATCCCCCTCTGACTCTGATCCTTGCCTCTTATAAAAAGATTTGTGAGAGGGATTTAAGACTTCTGGCCCCTCAAGTCAAAAACGTGTATTGTAATTTAACCTGTGAAGGCAGAAAATTACTGAACAAGTTGAGCAACAAACCATTCATTTAGGATCATGAAGCTGGAAAAGGGGGTGTTGCTGTGGTCGAGGATTGCTTTTTCCTTCCAGAAAATGCTGAAGTATTTGAATAGTGGTGAATTTTTTATTTAGTTCATGAAAATTTAAATAAATATAGCATATCAGAGAATCGACATATGGTTGGAGGACTTAACAAGCAATCAAGTCCTACACAGTACTTTGCTTACTTATTTAAAAGTTACAAAACCAGGCATCCTGAGTATATTTGACATTCCAAAGATTCATAGGTCAATATTAGGCCCACCCCTGTGACCCAAAGAGGCAGCAGGTGGTTTTAAAACTGAACCTTCTGCCAAATATTTGGATGAGAGTTTGAGATAATTTTTTGTCGATAAAACATATGTTTTAAAGGACACAGCATTTTTTAAGAAATTCCACCATGTTCAATATGATGAGGAATTTTTGGTCCTTGTCACTATTGTCAAAGAACTTGTTTTTGGTTATTCCCCATAATCTGGGTCAACGCTGGTTCAATAAAGCTTTAGTGCAGGCTACTAGCTTAAGGCAGGAAGTAATTAACTTGTTAGTAGAGAGCTTGGAGTTGGTTTTATCCAAGTATTTTGTCTTTTTTGAACATGAATACTATAAGAAAATTACTAGTATAGTGATGGGAGCTTTTGCATTCCTGGTGTTTGCTAATATGCTGTGGTGGTAGGAAAATGCATATGTATATATATATATATATATATATATATATATATATATATATATATATATATATATACATATACATATATATATATATATATATATATATATATTGGGCAGGATTCACTAAACCTCCGTGTAAGAGTTAGCAAGTCTTACACGGAGGCCGCAGTTAAACGGTGTGATGTCAGCATGCCATGCATATTTATGAGGGCATGCTGAATCACACCCTAGGCTAACACGGTCCATGTAGGAAAGTAGGGGGCGTGTCCGCACGGCGAGTCCTGCAAAGGGACACGCCCCCAGAAGAGTCACAGTCCTGAAAGGAAACTCCCACGAGCGAGTCCGCGGAAATGTCAAGAAACACAACACCACACATGCCCCCACAGACTATAAACCCAACTGTAATATAAAACGTAAAAATTAACAGTTTAATTTTTTTTTTATAATTTCAAAAACGTTTGCCCGTAATTGCGCTCGTTTGCGCGGGTGTGCCCTTCGCTCAGCCACAGTTAGCAGTCATTGGAAAAGCATAAAAGATCTAAATATGCAAATTAAGCCAAGTAGCAATAGCGTACTGGTAGAGACATTGACCAAAGAGGAGGTAGTCACGGTTCGAGCCCCAATAACATAATTTTCTATTTTTAGTGAAATAAGCACAAAACAATCCCCTGACATATATGTACATATATATAACTATAATTTAAGTAAAATGTAATGATATGGGCCATGTATTTTTGAAGAAATCTGATACAATAAAAAAAAAATGTATAAGTGCCCATAGCTGAGCAGCGCTCTACCAAGCTGAGTATGACTGCCTGCAGGTGAGCAGTGGTTTAACAGGTGTAATATGAGTGGCCGGAGTTGAGCAGCACTTTAACATGCTGAAACTGTGTGCTCGTAGCTGAGCAACACCTCACACAGCGTAATATGCGTGCTCATAGCCAAATGACGCATAAACCAGCGTAACCCATTTGAGCAGAGCTGCACAGCGCGCCAACCAGCTTACTGGCGGGCAACGTAGGGCAGGCTGTATCAAAGCTGCCTTTACACAGACACACCTCCTAGCTTGTGTAGACAGTCATAAAATAAAAAAAAGCAATGCCCAGGCTCAAACCCAGGTTACTATGCACCATAGTCAAAGTACTGAACCACTAAGCCATGACAGTTGTACTGAGGAAATGCAGTATTAGCATATATATAGGAATTAATGGAAATAGATGCATGACAAAGCAGGTTTTTTCAAGCTGATACATTTCCAAAATGGCCAATCACAGATAAGTGCAGGAAAAACGGCATATATAAGCCCCATAGGTGGGAATACACAGCATAACTGATTGTGGAACCTATTTGCAGTCAGGATGGCAGGTGTAGGAGAGGGCAGTCGCTTCTGAGCACAGAGGTGGGGTGTTGAGGAGTCCAAATATATGGTTTGGCTCCTAGTCCACGATCATGAGGCTCAACTCATGCAGGGCCAGGTTCTGTGGGGTGCGTACAAGGCAGAGGCGTGGAACCGGTTGGCACATGATGTCACCAGTGCCACAGGCATACCAAGGACTGGTGAACAGGTCCGTCACCACCATGCGGACCTGAAGAGATGAAAGCAGGACCAACTGAACTGTTGGATCCAGGAGGCCTGGCAAATGCCCAATGCCCCACTACTGAGTAAGTATCCATGTAATTACATATGTAAGAAATTATCCTAGCTGATATTATGGAGATGTATGTTCCAATATTACTTCATTTATATTACAACTGCAGGTGTGCGTTCCGCAAATCGGCGAGCCTATGGTGATAGGCTGGTGCAGATGCACCACCAGGCAGGTTAGTAATTATTTTTTTGTAATTCTTATACAATATAAGTGAGACAGCTTGTAAAAGAGTTCAGTGTAGTTACATATTAATAAAGTTCAAGGAACACTAGACGAAAGATTCTGCTAGTACTGTATGATTAGATAAGGGATGCAGCCTGTAATCCAGAAATAAAAATTAAACAAGTCTGAAATAAAGATTTTCCACCTGTATGGTAATATCAGATAACCTGCTGCAGCCTGAAAATTAGTGGTAAACAAGCTAAAGACAATAGGCATGTGTCAAATACATCCCCTTTTAAAATCTGTCATTTGAAACAAGTGAGTCTGTTGGAAAGGATTGTTGTAACCAAGTAAGACATGTTAATAACGCCTAGAATTAAGTACCATCTTGAATTGTAAAAATAAAACAAGTGAGAGTGTGAGAAAGAGGTATGAATCCACCAAGAAAGCTGTAATAACTCTTGAATAAAGTATACTGCAGTCAGTACATAATGAAATGAATGAGACAGCCACAACCAAACAGTGAAATGTTTGTAATAAAGCACTGAAGCTGGAATGTGTCTGTCCCACAATTTGGATATGTTGCTGCACCCTTGCAATATGGAGATAGTATGGTTGTATGAAATAATGAACATCCACAGTTGTCTAGAGCCATATAAATCAAATGTAGCAGGATGCTGTACCTGAACACAGCCAGATATGAACGTGTATGAATAAAAATGCAATGTATATTAATGTAGCAGTAACATTCCCATCACCAACATTCCTAAGGTTACATATAGGAAACTGTACTAAGACGTGTAGGGTATATATATCTGCAGCTACTAGAAATGTACTAGAAATGTACAGCATATGTATAGGCAGTTGAAGTTGTTAATGAAATATTTCTTCACCCTACCCTATATTCACAAATAATGCCATTCCACACCAAACTGGGTATGTGTATTCACAATTAATTCCTATGGACATTTGTCCTGTTGGTTCATACATATTTGCATGTACGTTGATGCATGTGCCCTGTTCACATATCCAAACCTGATGGCCTGTTGCCATCAATCAACCCTGCATGCTGTTGGATTGTGCACTGTTGTTCAAAATATGCATGTGTTATGCTTGCTATTCAATGTTTGGTTAATGGGAATACTGATGCATGCTGTTACAACTAAGTTTGAATGGTATTCTTTGTTACTAACCCAAAATGTCATAAAATATTGCTAAACATAGGACAACAGGGAAGGCGCGTTCCAGCGGACACACCTCTCCCACCTCAGCTGGCGAGTGCACCTGGCACTAGTGCCCAGGCCGGAACCTCCTCCAGTGTCCCTGTGCCACCTTCGGGTGGAAGCGCTGCAGGGGATGGGGCTCATCCCCCCTCTGCAAGCATGGCCGGAGGAGAATGTCCACTCACCCTCCAAAGTGTCCGGTCTGTGGTGCGTAGCGAGATCAGGCATTCTGTGCTTGAACCCCTACGCCAGCTTGAGGCACGGGTGGCGCAACTCACGGGTGTGCCTGCTGCCTGTCCTACACAGGCCCCAGCACAGCCCCGTACTGGGCAGTGAAGGTGCAGTGGCAACTGTTCATGGGTGGGGATCTCAGTTCCACTATTGCCATCTGTGGGCTCATGGGCTCACGATATCCAAACATCCATCCCCGTCAATTGTGTTTCCCCCCCACATGTGTCATATTCCGCCCCTGTATGCGTCTTGTTTGTCTTGCCTGTTAACCTCCCCTACCTACAACCAAATATACCTACTTCCTGTACCTCACATTCCACTCTCACCTGAAAAAAAAATAAAAAAGGGCACTCTGTTCCCGCAAAAAAATTACGCCCCATACATAGCTGCCCATTTTGTAGACATGTCTGCTGGACATGTGAACTGGTAATTACAATTGGCTGTACAACATATTTTGTTGTCCTCACCCCTCTCTCAGGAGTGGACGGTTTCAGATTTCACACCAATTACACACATATGCACAGCTGTTGCTGATAAAGAAATGGACAGCTATGGGCCTTTCCTACATCCTTCCTGCAAATCCCGAGCTTGTTTTCCCACTGTCCTACCCTCTTTGTGCCCCCTTTTTCACCACTTTCCTATCTCCCCATTTTCTTTTCTTTCATAGAAATTAGCGCAGGTGTGCACGAGAGTAAGCACTTTTAAGCAGTTGTAAGTGGGTGTGCGCTTGTGTGCGCTTAGCTAAGCGTGTGTGCGCGAAGCTAAGCAACAGTGCACATGCGTGAGCACCACGCAAACCAGTGCTAACCCGCTTACAACTGCTTAAAAGTGCCTTAGTCACTCTGAATGACAAGGCCTGTAGTCTGCTCAGTAGCAAAATAAAATTCCTCTCTCAGTCTCGAACCCAGGACCTTGGACACACTAGTCTGCATGACTTACCACTAAGCCATGGCTGATATACAAGAACTTTGTGCTGAAAGCAATATATCATGAAATAGTAGGACTGAATGTAAAGGGAATATAGGAAGGCTATTACACAAAGCTTTTCTTGTATCTTTACTGGCAATTCTTGTGGATTTGCATTACATTAGTGTGAGAAGAAAAACAGCCATGCTAGCAGGTAGCTAGTATGTAATAATGTGACAGTAGCACCTTGCAAACCACACACACTATTAGAGCAGGATAAACACTGCCATATTTGAATAGGTAAGAGGCCAGACCTTGCAACTGTGACTGATTTACAGGGATGTTCCTGATTTGCAAACAAATGTTAACTGTGCCCCACTGACTCCCTGTGAAATGTACTAACAGTAGGCAGAAAGGTGTGGAATCACACGTAATGGTAACTGTCAATTACTTAAAGTATGCACTACTTGCATGTCAGAAATGGTGTAGTAATACATATGCTCAAAATACCCCACAGTCACAACTGCAGAATATCTGAAATATATCACGGGTGTATCCCACTGATATGTACCATTCCCTGAGGCTGCTAAAAGATACACCTGAGAGTATCTGAGGCCTGCAAGTGTCACAAACTCACAGGCATATCATTCTGTCTGCTGTCACACACTCTGTGAATAGCTGTAGAATTGCTTCCACAAGCACACCCTCATGTAGGAGTACAACCCAGAAATATCAAAGGATGTAGCCAACTAATAAAATAAGGACAGCATAGCAGTTTACAAGCGCTGCATGTGCCTGATATCCATAACTGTTAGTACAAAGTATAAGGCCCCACTACTGCTCAGCAGCAAAATAAAATACCCTTGTAGGTATCAAGCCCCACACCTTGGCCAGACCAGACTGCATGCAGTACCACCAAACCACACCAAACATATAAGGAATTGCTGCTGAAAGAAATATAGCAAGCATTACAAGGAGTGAATGTAAATGGAAAATAGGAAAGCCATAGCAACACATTCCAGTAAATACACCTAGCAGGCCTTCAAGGAGTGAATGTAAAGGCTAAATAGTGAAGCCATAGCAACAAATTGCAAGAGCCATTGCTGTATACCAGTTAATCTACAAGTCCCACAGGAAAGCACATACTCCCATTTAAACAGTATTAGTATTATTAGGTGTCAGTTAACATACACACTGAGAAGAATGAACTGGAAGAAGCAACAGTCAGGTTTCAGAACAACATGCATTTCAGTGCCTACAACACAGCCTTAAATATGAGAGACATACCAGCCTTTACACTCACAGAACAGTGTCCACAGCATACCAGCATGGTCCCCACCTTGAAAATCTGAAAGGGCTACATCTACCTAACCTAACATTTTATAGCACTGTCCTGAAATCACAGTGAGAACTGCAATTACCACACATAAGGACAGCATAGCAGTTTACAAGCGCTGCATGTGCCTGCTATCCATAACTGTTAGTACAAAGTATAAGGCCCCACTACTGCTCAGCAGCAAAATAAAATACCCTTGTAGGTGTCAAGCCCCACACCTTGGCCAGACCAGATTACCAATTAGTAAATGCTGGCTAACAATTGGTGCAGAGGCCATCCCATGCACAAGTGCAGATACCTACAAAAGCAGCCTGTACTCCCAGTCCACACATGCAATAGTTTCATTGCAACAACTGGAGGGAGAGACAGAGAGAGAGAGAGAGAGAGAGAGAGAGAGAGAGAGACAAAGAGACAGAGAGAGAGAGAGAGAGAGAGACCAAAAAAAATAAAAACCATTAAGCCAACCATCAGCAGGCCAGCCAGCAGAAAGCCATCCCAAACAGCAGTGAGAAACAAAGGTAATGTAAACTACATAATCTAATAATCTACATACTGTGATCCCTCCATATGTGTTAGCAGTCTGTATCTATATATATATATGAAGATATGCATAGGGCAGGGGACATACTGCAACTGTTAGAGAAGGCTGGACATACATATGTATTTGAAGGTTGCTATGTGCACATATCAATGTAGGTTGTAGTACAACATACAATGTAGGTTGTACAGTAATGGATGTTTAGCAGTATGTTAATGTGTGTATTCGTATGTGTAAATATATATATATATATATATATATATATATATATATATATATATATATGTATATGTATATTTATATATATATATATATATATATATATATATATATATATATATATATATATATATATATATATATACATATATATAATATGCATATATGTGTACATAGATAGAGAGGGATGTATAAATAGATAGACATATATAGATAGATAGATAGAATATGCATATACATATATATGTAATAGACACATACATATATAGATATATATAGATACATACACATATACAGACAGATATGAATGTCTAGAGATATGTATGTATATGAATATCTCTCTCTCTCTCTCTCTCTCTCTCTATATATATATATATATATATATATATATATATATATATATATATATATATATATATACTGAGAGAGGCACATGTGTGCAGATGTATTGCAACAGGTGCCTGGTGACAAAGGCATGGACTGAACACCAGTGTGGATACTGGAGTACCATACCCCATTCCAAAACACTTTCACCACTAGCCACCACATAGGTGGTTGCCTGCCTACTACTGGATGTGTCAGAAGGGAACATTGGAAACAAGTGTACAATAGCCTCCCCTTTGATATTCACAGTGGTACACTAGTCTTGTAATCCCTGTACATGGTACGTGTCAGCACAAATGGTGTGTCAGCTAGGGAAATGTAGGTCACTGTACCCCTCTACACCTCACAATGTCCTACATGGTATGTACCTCCCATGACAACTACAGAAAGGGAGAAGGACACAGTCATACCTAACAAACAGTGATAATGCCCTCAAACACATTACCTATGCAGAGTGACTGACAAAACCACAGATAGAGTGCCTTTCATACTACCTACACAGAGGTTACCACTGCTGGATATACATAGTTAAGTCACACCCATAACAGTTGTCCAACAACCATGGTAACACCTCACAATATCCCCAGCCTAAATGACCTATGTCTGTCATCCTTGGCACCGCAGTAAAGAGCACATGTTGGAGGTACAGGTTCCCACCCACAAATAAGCCATACCCTGGAGTAAACCACCCAGCATTAAGAAGCAAGCCTCCTCATTAGTAGATGTCAGACATACCCCTGTTGAATGTTATGCAGATAGGTAATATGCCATATGAGTCACCCTGTGTAACTGTTTGACAGGAGCAAGTACAATCACATTACATGTGTCCCAAGGGGCAGGGTAGCATAACAGTATGCTGCTGTAGGCCCATGGCCAATAGCATACTACCTACCTATGACACAATGTACACACACATGTACTCATTGAAATACCAACTATGTGAGGTGGAATGAGTGTGCCACTGACTGTGTGCAAGGTCTGTAATGGTGTGATTGCTCAGCATGACTTTGTGTCTGTCATAGTAGTGTGTGTCCTTGGTGTGAGGCCAGAGAAAGATGTGTCAGGTATTGGGATACAAACATACTAGATTGCCATATGTTGTGCTGTGGTTCCCTGTATATGACTGCGGTGTAGGTAGGGGTATGGCCACAAAGACTAGGGTGCATTACCATTGAAATTTTAACTGTGCATTGCATGCATTGCATGGGATGACAATGTTCCCCATCCATTACCTTGATAAATACCCCCAGTGTGAGGTTGTGCATTGGACCTCAAACAGTGTGCCGACTGCTGGTGTATACTAGTTTGTTGTATGGAGTGTGCCAGGCACTGTCACAGTTGTTGGCTGAGCACTGATATGTGGTCATTTACATGTGTATCCCCCGATAGACAGACAGATGCTATATATGGCAGTTCAGTGATATCACTACAGTAGAGTATTATGTGTGCCATATTACTTGCTCACATATTTTTCTTTTCCTTCCAGGGCGATGGTGCATCAGCGCAACCCCTCTTACTCAGCTGCAGAGGATGAGGAGATACACCAGAGCCTGGTGCGGGATTTTGCCACACTCTTTTCCCGCACCAGCCAGAACCAGCAGGAGAGGGCTGCACTGTGGCAAGACCTTGTCCATCGGGTAAATGACATAGGCATGCATAACCGGGCATATAAGCAGGTACGCCATCACTGCAGTGATTTAATTAGAAATGTCCGTCAGTGTGCGTTTGATATCCACAGGCAACAGCTTGCCACAGGTGGTGGGGCAGCTATACACCCCCCCTCACCAGACTGGAGGAGCTCCTCCTAAGTGTTGTGGCTCCAGCCCAACAACAACAACATCCACAGACATGTGTAATGATGGAGGCTGGAGCCACCCAGCATGTGGACATGGAGCTTGCAGGTAACATGCCATATCTATAGTTGACTGTTCTCTACACTGGTAGTTTATGCATGTGTGAGATGTGTACTGTGTTTGTAGCTGTTATCCTGGAAATTACTGTGCAAGATTGATATTCTCAATATCAGCAGTAGACATGTGAAAACCAACACTTGTACTACTGTACTGTATCATACTCATAGTATCAATGGCACAGTTGTGCCCACTGGCAATAAATGTCTTATTTGTGCAGGTCCCTCTGGAGTAACAGCAAGGCAGCCAATCCATGCTGGTGAGTGTATAATAACAATACTTTTAATACTAATGATAATAATATTAATAATACCCTCAAACAGTATTGCTATGTGTTGGATTGCAGGTGTGTTTGTGTCTGTGTGTTTGTATCTCATGTACTGAGGAGTGTGCATGTGCCCATGTGTGTATATGTGCATGTGCGCATGTGTGCATGTGTGCATGTGCCCATGTGTGCATGTGTGCATGTGTGCATGTGTGCATGTGCCCATGTGCCCATGTGCCCATGTGTGCATGTGTGCATGTGTGCATGTGCCCATGTGTGCATTTGTGCATGTGTGCATGTGTGCATGTGCCCATGTGCATCTGTGGTAACATTGTGTAGACATTGTAAACTGTGTTTCCTGTCTTCCTCTCACAGGTTCTGGTGTTGCTCTGGTGGTGTGCAGCAGGGAACCTGAAGCCACTGCTGGGGATAGTGATAATGATGATACATGTGTAATGGCACAGGGAGGTGTGACAGGGTCTGTTGTTGGTCAGCCAATCGACAGTACACAGCCGTCAACCCCATCAATGCGCACAGTCATCCTGCCAATACATCCATTGTCACTAATGTCCTTAGGTGAGGGACAGCATACAGTGGGCATTGACCAGGGTAATGTGGTATCAGTGGCACATGCATCCCCTCACAGCAGCCATGGCCAGAGTCCTGACATGGTACCACACAGGCAGATGTCCAGGGGTTCTCGTAGGAGCATCCGTGGTCGTACTGCCCCTGTCAGACGTGCCCACAGAGGTCTTCCAACCTCTGCTATGTTCTGGGCTGTAATGCAGGCACAGGCACGTATGGAACGATACACCAGACAGGGTCTGAGGGAGCTTAGAGCACATTGCACTGCTATGAATGACACTATGTGTGATGTTGCAGCTGCCATCCGTAATTTCACAGAGGTCATTGATAGACGTTGGGGGGACACATTAGATCTGTTCCACAACTACATGTCCATGAGCCAGGGCAATGCAGGATGGTTGAGGCGTCGACGTGGATGTATGCCAGCAACACCAGCAGCTGGCAGTCATCGCGGATGACAACAAACCCGCAGCCACTCCCATAGTGCCAGTACCAGCCCCAGCAATGCTGGGTCTGTGCTGTCATCAGACCGCCCTAGGAGACCACATGCACGTGGCTCTGGACAGTCCCAGCAGGGACATGTGTCCAGTCATCAACCAACTGCTTCTGATGACAGTACCCAGTCTGGCTTAGTATCTGATACTGTCCATAGCACCCCTGCCAGGCACAGGTACCGTGTCCATGGCCAGAGACAGTGATCTGTATGACCTGGCAGGTACAGTGTGTGGCTGTCCACAAACACCTGTATATGGCAGCCACGAGGTGGAACTGTGTGCATGCATACACACATGCATAATGCTAACACCTAGGGCTAACACTTACACGCACACACCGCATCAACATTGCCCCATCTTGTACTGTTGTCCCTCACTAACACACACACACATACATGTCGATTGGTTGTATCAGTGGCAGACTCAGGCATACCAAGTACACACCCTGTGCATATGATGAAACTGTGCCACCTCCTGCAATCTGTAACATTGATGCAGGAACAGGTTAACATGGTGCTGATGCACAGGGTGACTACATAGAAGTGTAGTAATATTATCATGTTGTTAACAGTACAGTGTAATGATATCATTGTGGGTATATCCCAGCATGCCTGATGCATTAACAGTATGGTTGTCATTGTATTGTTTTGTACACCACTATTAATTACAAAAGTGTAATGTCTGCACATCTTTGCATTCTGGTGGTAAGGCTGAAAACAGAAGGCCACCTATATAGGTAGCACAGGGGATAAGAAAATGGAAGTAATGATACTCAATGCCGGACATGTAAACCGCAAGATGCATGCAGTCCAAACTCTACTCTTCATGGAAAATGTTGATATCTGTGCAGTAATAGACAACAGGTTCAAGACTCCCAAGAGCACCCTAGCACTACCAGGTTACACCTCATACCATGCTTGACAGCCCCAAAACACGGAACTAACTATGACAAGAGGGTGAGTCTCATTAAATGTCAAGGATACTGTGGTGGCAGGACAGGTAGCTTACATCCTTCTAAGTTGGGAACTGCTGATTGAGGGCTCAGTGTCGGTTATTCTAAAAGTGTATTAGTTCTGGTTTAAGCACTTGGGCTTCAGGCCAGTTATTTTACATTAAGAAGGTTCATGGTCTGCACTCTTGTGGGAGGAGAGGCTGGACTCTGCCCTTCTGAGCTGGGAATTTCTGGTTAAAGGCTTATAGTGCCTGCATATTTGAACTGTTTCTCACTGAAATTGGTACACATTGTTTGCTGTAGCATAGACTAGATCCAGGCCTGCTGAATCTAGCTTTGTTTGTATGCTTGTTTACTTATTTCCCTGAAATGCTAATTCCACCTAAAACATGGCTTTTCAGCGCTTCTATGGATCCCTAGTGACATCTGCATTGCTTACTGTACTTATTTCCTTGTTTCACTTGAAAGAAAGTTACTATTTGTCATTTTTGCATTTAAGTTACCTGTAACACATTGCATTTAAGTTACCTGGCACTTGCTCACTAAAGCAATTATGTAAGTCAGCACTAAAAAATTAAAAGCACTACACCCTCACAAACTCCCCTTGAGTACCTTGTTCCCCATTGGCCCTTTTTTTGTCAGTTATAAAGGAATTCCCAATACTATTCTAGCATGTCCAAAGGTCAGTTGTCAATCTCCTCTCCGGTCCAGCTGGTGAATCTGGGAATCTTGAAGCAATGTTACAACTGCCTCATGTACACAGACAACCCTCTCCTCCTCCCAACAAATTCCAACACATGTGAGAGATGCAACCATATAGCCAAACTGGAGGCTAAGCTCTCTCAACTCAGTACTGTCAAAACCTGTCAGGAGGAGAAGGAAACCACACTCACTACAATTCCAGTCTCACACAGACCTACCACGACAGCAAACCAAACACATAAACACACAAAAACATACTCAGAGGCTCTAAATAAAAATCTGCCTAAGCAGCAGAGACCTCCAAAGCAGACACCCAAGCAACCGCTACCCCAAAACAAAACACATGCAACACATAGCTCACAAAGCCAGTGTGCCAAACAGTCACAGCCCTTAAGGCTAAACAACACACCTGATACACTTGTAATAGGTGACTCTATCATCAGGCACACTGACGACCCGCTCACCAGGCTGAACAAGGAGAAGGTCACAGTAAGCTGCCTGTCGGGCGCTATGATCCGCCACATAACACAAGCACTCAGGTCACTCCAAGGCAAGTACAAATATGACTCAGTCATTGTCCATGCTGGTGTGAATGACCTGAGATGTACCTCCCTGGACTACATGAAAAGAGACATAGAGGAGCTCTATGAGCATGTGGCCCAGGCCGGTATGACCCTGACCTTGAGTAGCATCTTACCCTCACCAAGAATGATGCCACAATATGAAGACAAGATGATCAATTTCAACAATTGTCTTAAGTATTGGTGTCATTCAAAGGGGATCCAATGCCTGTCAGCCTGGGATGACATGCTCGACAAGCCACGATGCTTTGCTAGGAACGGCTTGCACCTGTCACCCCTGGGCTTTCGGATATTGGCAAAGGCTCTTGCTACCCCCATAGTGCCTTTTTTAAGCAAGGCTCAAAAGACAAACCCACCTCCATAGGTATCACAAGGGATAAGAAACTAAGAGTAATGCTACTCAACGCCAGAAGTCTAAACCTCAAGATGCATGCACTGGAAACTCTCCTTAGCATGGAGAACATCGATATCTGTGCAGTAACAGAAACCTGGTTCAAGGCTCCCGAGAGCACCCCAGCACTGCCAGGTTATACCTCATACCATGCTTTCCGGCCCCAAAACTTGCACCGAACCAGAAAAGGAGGGGGAGTATCAATATTCGTCAAAGATACCCACACCTCCAGGTTGGTGGCACAGCACGAAGCATCAGAGACTATCCATGTGCAACTAACAGTGGGTAAAACTGCCTTCCAGTTCATAGCCTGCTACAGACCACCCTCCCAAACCCAGGAACCCCACTCGGCCTTCCTGAGAACACTGGAAAATATGAAGGTCTCTCCAAACACCATTATATTGGGTGACTTCAACTACATGATAAAGCCTGGTAGGAACCAGGCGAAAGCGCTTGATTAATTCTTCTGTTTTTATTCATTAAAGTTATTTAACTTCAGTTTATTTCTGGTTGTATCACATTTGTGATTCCTGGACTGAGTGTTTCTACCCGTGGAGCTGCTTTTTACTTGACTTCAGCTACCCAAACATAGACTGGGAGCATTATTCTAGCTCCAACACCCTAGCTCAAAGGTTCCTAGAATTTATAAACTCAAATGCTATGGAACAACTTGTTACCACTCCCACAAGAGGGGAAAACATACTGGACCTGATCATCACCAACATGGGGACTCAATGCTCCAAACCAGAAGTGTATCCCTCACTGGTAAGATCAGACCATAAACTAATCTCACTGGATATTCACATCCCGACCCCACCCCCTGCCCAGAAAACCACAGTGAAAAACTTCTCTAAAGCAAATTTCACACTCCTCAAAACCGAGGTGGAATCCTTCAAAGCCCCCGGGCCTGTGGAAAATACGGCCCAGACTGCAGAATCCTTTATAAACACATTCTATGAACACCTTCAGGAATGCATGGATCATGCAATCCCAAATAAAACCAAGACCCAATCCTCCAAAGGCAGACGTCCTGTCTGGTGGACCCCAGCCATAAACAAACTATACAATAGAAGGAGGAAGCTACTACATGATAGAGCAAAATCCCAAAAAGGGAAGGCATCTCTGATCAGTGTTAGCAAAAAACTACGGGCACTCATAAAATCGTCTAAGGCCATCTTCGAGAGAAATATTGCACAGGACACTAAGGATAATCACAAGGCTTTCTTTAGTTATGTTAGGAACCTGGGTGGGAATTCCCAGATATGCTCAGAATTAGTCCAAAATGACAAAAAATACACCAAACCCACAGACATTGCCAACATCCTAGCTGACAGGTTCAGCACAAACTCCCCCCCCTCCCCACAAGAAGGGCAAATATCTATCCCAGCAGAGTGCTGCCCCCCTGACATCTCAGATGCTCAGGTAAAAGCCGCCCTCTGCAAAGCAATAAACACAGCATCAATGGGACCAGACAGTGTCCCGGGCTGCGTCCTACATGAACTCCAAGAAGAGCTAAACCCAAACATAAAACTACTGTTCAATCTCAGCCTTACCACAGGATATGTACCCAAAGAGTGGCGTACAGCAACAGTGGTCCCTCTACACAAAGGTGGTGCCTCAATGGATCCTGGAAACTATTGCCCCATAAGCCTGACTAGCTTGGTCTGCAAAGCTATGGAAAGGATCATCATGGACCTCATAAAAAAAGATATTGGGGACCTACAGACACTGGATCCTACCCAGTTCGGCTTTGTTAAGGGCAGATCCTGCCTCTTAAACTTGGTTGATTTCTTTGAAACAGTCACCAAGGCCATTGACGAGGGGAAGGTGGTCCACACAGCCTACCTGGACCTTGCAAAAGCCTTCGATACAATACCCCACTCGGGCATTATAGATAAGCTCACCAGCTTAAATATAAACCCCTATGTCACTAGATGGGTTGCAAACTGGCTCAAGGACAGAACCCACATGGTTAGAATTGCTGGAGCCATGTCAGACTCCAAACCAGTTACAAGTGGCATCCCACAAGGCTCAGTCCTGGGACCTCTCCTGTTCGGTATATATTTCTCGGAGGTACAGGCCAACACAGAAGGACTGTGGCTGACCAAGTTCGCAGATGACTGCAAACTGGGCGCTATAATCGACTCTCCAGCCGACACAAGCATCCTCCAAAAGGGCCTCATAGAAACAGACAACTGGTGCCAGAGCCATGGCCTCATGCTAAACGCCAAAAAGTGTATAGTTATCCCCTTTGGCAAAAATAAAGTGCCCACAAATTATCACATAGGTGGTAATCCATTAAGTACGGAAGAAGTAATTAGGGACCTGGGGACCCAAGTTGATAGCAATCTCTCATTTGATAACCACGTGGCCAAAGTGGTTAGAAAAACATTTTATATAGCCCACCTAATCATGAAGGGATTCACATCTAGATCAGGGGAGGTCATCGTGCCTCTTTACTCATCCCTCATCAGGCCCATAATTGAGTACAATGCCCCTTTTGGGATGTACCTTACCAGACACCTGCAGCAACTGGAAAGACCCCAAAAGTACCTCACCAAGAGGATCAAAGGGCTCAAACAGATGCCATATGCTGCCCAGTTAAAGAAACTCCAGCTCTACTCAGTGGCATACTGCCTGCTCAGAGATGATCTGTGCCTGACTTATAACGCCATGTCCAACCCGGAATTAATGGACATGCTGCACCTCAGAAAATCCAAATACCATCGAGCTATGCTCTCGAGAGACTTGAACCTCAGCACTGACATAAATAGGACATGCTGGAGGGACAGATTCATAACCCAGAGGCTCCCTTCACTCTGGAATAAAATCCCAGTCCAGGTTAGGCAGAGTCCCTCATTGACTCTCTTCAAGAGGAATCTTGATGAGTGGATGGGAGATCGTAGGTTTACCCCGGGTATCACTTCTGTGTCACTGTTAGAGGCACAGTATACTAACCTCGAAAAAGGGCATAGCAACATTAATTTAAAATGGGTGGCGAAAGCCAAACACACTCTGGCTAGGCTTATAAATGCCCTAGGGCAGATAGCCTAGTATGAACCTATGAACCTATACCCACACCCCCAGGTTGTTGCCACAGCGTGACGCATCACAGACTATCCACGTGCAACTAACAGTGGGTTAAAACTGACTTCCAGTTCATAACCTGCTACAGGCCACCCTCCTAAACCCAGGTAACCCACTTGGCCTATTTAAGAACACATGAATATATGCAGGTGTCTCCAAACAACAATATATTGGCAGCTTCATTTACCCACACATAGACTGGTAGCATTACTGTAGCTCCAACACCCTAGGCGAAAGGTTCCTAGAATCCATACACTCAAATGCTATGGAACAACTTGTTACCACTCCCACAAGAGGGGAAGACATGCTGCACCTGATCATCACCAACATGTGGACTCTATGCTCCAGACCAGAAGTGTATCCCTCACTGGTAAGATGACACCATAGAGTACTCTCACTTTATATTCACATACCAACCGCAGCCCCTGCACAGAAAACCACAGTCAAAAAGTTGTGTATTGCAAATTCCATGTATTCACATGAAGCAGGCTTCACACATGGGAACTATTTAAGGTCACAGGTACATATGTCTATGTGGCACACACATACCTCATGTGTGCATTGAAATTACTGATATAATATATGTCATACAATATTAAGAGCAACACCCAACACACATGGACAACCTGTGTGACAAAAACACACATGGCATTTGTAGGATTCAAATCCCTACCTAACTATGTTATAACACTTGAGATAGACACATTAGCAGAGGGTGCTATTTGCATTGCTGGGGAAGTTGGCTTTCTCCTGCTGTACTTATAGGGTGCTGACATCATCAGTGTTTAGAAAGAGGAATGTACATCATGTAGTGTGTTCTTCTAGTTGCCAAAAGAGACATTTTTTTCGCACAGAATTGCACACACACTAACCCCCCCAAAACACACACACAATGAGCATTTGTAGGATTCAAGCCCCTACCTAACTATGTTATGATACTTGAGAGAAACGCATTAGCAGTGTGTGCTATTCACATTATTGGGGGGTTTGTCTTCTCCTGCTATACTTATAGGGTGCTGACATCATCAGTGTTTAGAAAGAGGAATGTACATCATGTAGTGTGTTCTTCTAGTTGCCAAAAGTGACATTTCTTCCACACAGAAGAGCATTTGCAGAATTCAAACCCCTACCTCGCTATGTTATGACACTTGAAAGAAACGCATTAGCGGTGCACGCTATTCACATTATCGGGAGGTTTTCCTTCTCCTAATTTACTTATAGGGTGCTGACATCATCAGTGTTTAGAAAGAGGAATGTACATCATGTAGTGTGTTCTTCTAGTTGCCAAAAGGAACATTTCTTTCAAACAGAATTGCACACACACACTAACCCCCCCACTCTCCAATCACACACTGCACATTTGCAGGATTCAAACCCCTACCTAACTATATTATGACACTTGAGAGAGATGCATTTGTGGAGCACGCTATTCCAATTACTGGGCATCTTTTCTTCTCCTGCAGTATTTCTAGGGTGCTGACATCATTATTTATAAAGAGGTATGTACATCTATTACTATCTGTCAGTAAGGGGAATAGCATATATATGAATTAACAGACGCCTACTTCAGGGTCACATATGCACATCAGCACTGCCAGGTTATGTTTTATACCATGCTTCGTGACCACAGGACTTGTAACACACAACACAACCAGTTCAGGCCACCCCTCCCATATCCAGGAACCACAATTTGCTTCCCTGGGAACAGTGTAGAATATGAAGGTGTTCACATACACCATTACAGTGGTTAACTTCAGGTACAGGTATATTGAGTGGGGGAACCACTCAGGCCTCAACAACATCACCCTACAGCCACTACAATTTGTGAATTCATGTGCTATGGCAGGACCAATCACCACAGCTACAAGGGGGAATACATATTGGACCTGACCATCTGCAACATGGGGACTCTATGTTCCACACCAGAGGTAGACCACCATTGGTAATATCTGACCATAACCAACTTTCCCTGGACATCCATATCCCATCCCCACCGCCAGGCAAGGAAGTCACTGCAAACAAAGTATTTATCAAAAGCAGACTTTGCACTTGTGAAGACTGGGGTGGAAGACTTCAAAGGATCCATGCTGGAGGATTATACAGGACACTCTGCATAATCCTTGACAATTGCATTCTATGAGCATCCGGAAGGTTTGCATTGATCATGCTATCCCAAATAAACCCAAAACTCCTCCACAACAGGAGACCTGTCTGGTGTACACCAGCCATATATAAGCTGTACAACAGAAGGCGGGAGCTAATACATTACAGAGCAATATCCCACAGAGGGAGGACGTCTCTGAACAGTATTGGCAAGACACTTCAATCCCTCAAAATCATCACTTCAAAGTGTTGACAGTGAAATTGTCCAGACACTGCAGATCAGGCTCCCCTCAGTCTGTAATTGACGTCCAATTACTGTTATAGGTCCTCGCCAACCCTCTTCCAGCAAACTCCAGCCACATGGATGTGACATTGCAAATTCAACCCCTGGGATCTCCATTGTGTCCCTGCTTGACGGAGGCACAGCACACTAGCCTTAAACGGTGCCTTCTGTGACCTACTTTACAGAAGCACAGTAGCCTACTGTACTGGGGAGGCAGACGCCAAACACACTCTGGCTAAGCTTATGTATTCCCTAGGGCAAACAGCCTAGTATTGACCTCTACACCCATATGTTTAATTTTCAGATGCACAATATTTGTTGCTGATAAACTGTTTGCAGGTCTTTATTGCCATAGCTTTCCCTGTTTCTATGAATAACTTGTGTATCTGTGGAAGATGTTTGAATATGAGAGGGATCCACTATTTTACTTATGTCTCTGTTGTCTGAACTGGTAATTACAATTGGCTGTACAACATATTTTGTTGTCCTCACCCCTCTCTCAGGGGTGGAAGGTTTCAAATTTCACACCAATTA
This sequence comes from Protopterus annectens, assembly GCF_019279795.1. Classification (NCBI taxonomy): domain Eukaryota; kingdom Metazoa; phylum Chordata; order Ceratodontiformes; family Protopteridae; genus Protopterus; species Protopterus annectens. The sequence continues at coordinate 1,321,969,327 of NC_056733.1, forward strand.
CACACATATGCACAGCTGTTGCTGATAAAGAAATGGACAGCTATGGGCCTTTCCTACATCCTTCCTGCAAATCCTGAGCTTGTTTTCCCACTGTCCTACCCTCTTTGTGCCCCCTTTTTCACCACTTTCCTATCTCCCCATTTTTTTTTCTTTCAAAGAAATTATCGCAGGTGTGCGCGAGAGTAAGCACTTTTAAGCAGTTGTAAGTGGGTGTGCGCTTGTGTGCGCTTAGCTAAGCGTGTGTGAGCGAAGCTAAGTGACAGTGCGCATGTGTGAGTACCGCGCAAACCAGCGCTAACCCGCTTACAACTGCTTAAAAGTGCCTTAGTCACTCTGAATGACAAGGCCTGTAGTCTGCTCAGCAGCAAAATAAAATTCCTCTGTCAGTCTCGAACCCAGGACCTTGGACACACTAGTCTGCATGACTTACCACTAAGCCATGACTGATATACAAAAACTTTGTGCTGAAAGCAATATATCATGGAATAGTAGGACTGAATGTAAAGGGAATATAGGAAGGCTATTACACAAAGCTTTTCTTGTATCTTTACTGGCAATTCTTGTGGATTTGCATTACATTAGTGTGAGAAGAGAAACAGCCATGCTAGCAGGTAGCTAGTAGGTAATAATGTGACAGTAGCACCTTGCAAACCACACACACTATTAGAGCAGGATAAACACTGCCATATTTGAATAGGTAAGAGGCCAGACCTCGCAACTGTGACTGATTTACAGGGATGTTCCTGATTTGCAAACAAATGTTAACTGTGCCCCACTGACTCCCTGTGAAATGTACTAACAGTAGGCAGAAAGGTGTGGAATCACATGTAATGGTAACTGTCAATTACTTAAAGTATGCACTACTTGCATGTCAGAAATGATGTAGTAATACATATGCTCAAAATACCCCACAGTCACAACTGCAGAATATCTGAAATATATCACGGGTGTATCCCACTGATATGTACCATTCCCTGAGGCTGCTAAAAGATACACCTGAGAGTATCTGAGGCCTGCAAGTGTCACAAACTCACAGGCATATCATTCTGTCTGCTGTCACACACTCTGTGAATAGCTGTAGAATTGCTTCCACAAGCACACCCTCATGTAGGAGTACAACCCAGAAATATCAAAGGATGTAGCCAACTAATAAAATAAGGACAGTATAGCAGTTTACAAGCGCTGCATGTGCCTGATATCCATAACTGTTAGTACAAAGTATAAGGCCCCACTACTGCTCAGCAGCAAAATAAAATACCCTTGTAGGTGTCAAGCCCCACACCTTGTCCAGACCAGACTGCATGCAGTACCAACAAACCACACCAAACATATAAGGAATTGCTGCTGAAAGAAATATAGCAAGCATTACAAGGAGTGAATGTAAATGGAAAATAGGAAAGCCATAGCAACACATTCCAGTAAATACACCTAGCAGGCCTTCAAGGAGTGAATGTAAAGGCTAAATAGTGAAGCCATAGCAACAAATTGCAAGAGCCATTGCTGTATACCAGTTAATCTACAAGTCCCACAGGAAAGCACATACTCCCATTTAAACAGTATTAGTATTATTAGGTGTCAGTTAACATACACACTGAGAAGAATGAACTGGAAGAAGCAACAGTCAGGTTTCAGAACAACATGCATTTCAGTGCCTACAACACAGCCTTAAATATTAGAGACATACCAGCCTTTACACTCACAGAACAGTGTCCAAAGCATACCAGCATGGTCCCCACCTTGAAAATCTGAAAGGGCTATGCCTACCTAACCTAACATTTTATAGCACTGTCCTGAAATCACAGTGAGAACTGCAATTACCACACATCAGGCTGCATGCAATTAGTAAATGCTGGCTAACAATTGGTGCAGAGGCCATCCCATGCACAAGTGCAGATACATACAAAAGCAGCCTGTACTCCCAGTCCACACATGCAATAGTTTCATTGCAACAACTGGAGGGAGAGAGAGAGAGAGAGAGAGAGAGAGAGAGAGGCAGAGAGACAAAGAGACAGAGAGAGAGAGACCAAAAAAAAAATAAAATAAAAACCATCAAGCCAACCATCAGCAGGCCAGCCAGCAGAAAGCCATCCCAAACAGCAGTGAGAAACAAAGGTAATGTAAACTACATAATCTAATAATCTACATACTGTGAACCCTCCATATGTGTTAGCAGTCTGTATCTATATATATATGAAGATGTGCATAGGGCAGGGGACATACTGCAACTGTTAGAGAAGGCTGGACATACATATGTATTTGAAGGTTGCTATGTGCACATATCAATGTAGGTTGTAGTACAACATACAATGTAGGCTGTACAGTAATGGATGTTTAGCAGTATTTTAGTGTGTGTATTCGTATGTGTAAAAAAAAAAAATATATATATATATATATATATATATGTATATGTATATTTATATATGTATATATATATATATATATATATATATATATATATATATATATATATATATATAATATGCATATATGTGTACATAGATAGAGAGGGATGTATAAATAGATAGACATATATAGATAGATAGATAGAATATGCATATACATATATATGTAATAGACACATACATATATAGATATATATAGATACATACACATATACAGACAGATATGAATGTCTAGAGATATGTATGTATATGAATATCTTTCTCTCTCTCTTTCGCTCTCTCTCTCTCACTATATATATATATATATATATATATATATATATATATATATATATATATATATATATATACTGAGAGAGGCACATGTGTGCAGATGTATTGCAACAGGTGCCTGGTGACAAAGGCATGGACTGAACACCAGTGTGGATACTGGAATACCATACTCCATTCCAAAACACTTTCACCACTAACCACCACATAGGTGGTTGCCTGCCTACTACTGGATGTGTCAGAAGGGAACATGGGAAACAGGTGTACAATAGCCTCCCCTTTGATATTCACAGTGGTACACTAGTCTTGTAATCCCTGTACATGGTACGTGTCAGCACAAATGGTGTGTCAGCTAGGGAAATGTAAGTCACTGTACCCCTCTACACCTCACAATGTCCTACATGGTATGTACCTCCCATGACAACTACAGAAAGGGAGAAGGACACAGTCATACCTAACAAACAGTGATAATGCCCTCAAACACATTACCTATGCAGAGTGACTGACAAAACCACAGATAGAGTGCCTCTCATACTACCTACACAGAGGTTACCACTGCTGGATATACATAGTTAAGTCACACCCATAACAGTTGTCCAACAACCATGGTAACACCTCACAATATCCCCAGCCTAAATGACCTATGTCTGTCATCCTTGGCACCGCAGTAAAGAGCACATGTTGGAGGTACAGGTTCCTACCCACAAATAAGCCATACCCTGGAGTAAACCATCCAGCATTAAGAAGCAAGGCTCCTCATTAGTAGATGTCAGACATACCCCTGTTGAATGTTATGCAGATAGGTAATATGCCATATGAGTCACCCTGTGTAACTGTTTGACAGGAGCAAGTACAATCACATTACATGTGTCCCAAGGGGCAGGGTAGCATAACAGTATGCTGCTGTAGGCCCATGGCCAATAGCATACTACCTACCTATGACACAATGCACACACACATGTGCTCATTGAAATACCAACTATGTGAGGTGGAATGAGTGTGCCACTGACTGTGTGCAAGGTCTGTAATGGTGTGATTGCTCAGCATGACTTTGTGTCTGTCATGGTAGTGTGTGTCCTTGGTGTGAGGCCAGAGAAAGATGTGTCAGGTATTGGGATACAAACATACTAGATTGCCATATGTTGTGCTTTGGTTCCCTGTATATGACTGCGGTGTAGGTAGGGGTATGGCCGCAAAGACTAGGGTGCATTACCATTGAAATTTTAACTGTGCATTGCATGCATTGCATGGGATGACAATGTTCCCCATCCATTACCTTGATAAATACCCCCAGTGTGAGGTTATGCATTGGACCTCAAACAGTGTGCCGACTGCTGGTGTATACTAGTTTGTTGTATGGAGTGTGCCAGGCACTGTCAAAGTTGTTGGCTGAGCACTGATATGTGGTCATTTACATGTGTATCCCCGATAGACAGACAGATGCTATATATGGCAGTTCAGTGATATCACTACAGTAGAGTATTATGTGTGCCATATTACTTGCTCACATATTTTTCTTTTCCTTCCAGGGCGATGGTGCATCAGCGCAACCCCTCTTACTCAGCTGCAGAGGATGAGGAGATACACCAGAGCCTGGTGCGGGATTTTGCCACACTCTTTTCCCGCACCAGCCAGAACCAGCAGGAGAGGGCTGCACTGTGGCAAGACCTTGTCCATCGGGTAAAAGACATAGGCATGCATAACCGGGCATATGAGCAGGTACGCCATCACTGCAGTGATTTAATTAGAAATGTCCGTCAGTGTGCATCTGATATCCACAGGCAACAGCTTGCCACAGGTGGTGGGGCAGCTATACACCCCCCCTCACCAGACTGGAGGAGCTCCTCCTAAGTTTTGTGGCTCCAGCCCAACAACAACAACATCCACAGACATGTGTAATGAAGGAGGCTGGAGCCACCCAGCATGTGGACATGGAGCTTGCAGGTAACATGCCATATCTATAGTTGACTGTTCTCTACACTGGTAGTTTATGCATGTGTGAGATGTGTACTGTGTTTGTAGCTGTTATCCTGGAAATTACTGTGCAAGATTGATATTCTCAATATCAGCAGTAGACCTGTGAAAACCAACTCTTGTACTACTGTACTGCATCATACTCATAGTATCAATGGCACAGTTGTGCCCACTGACAATAAATGTCTTATTTGTGCAGGTCCCTCTGGAGTAACAGCAAGGCAGCCAATCCATGCTGGTGAGTGTATAATAACAATACTTTTAATACTAATGATAATAATATTAATAATACCCTCAAACAGTATTGCTATGTGTTGGATTGCAGGTGTGTTTGTGTCTGTGTGTTTGTATCTCATGTACTGAGGAGTGTGCATCTGCCCATGTGTGCATATGTGCATGTTCGCATGTGTGCATGTGTGCATGTGCCCATGTGCGCATGTTTGCATGTGTGCATGTGTGCATGTGCCCATGTGCCCATGTGTGCATGTGTGCATGTGTGCATGTGCCCATGTGTGCATTTGTGCATGTGTGCATGTGCCATGTGCATCTGTGGTAACATTGTGTAGACATTGTAAACTGTGTTTCCTGTCTTCCTCTCACAGGTTCTGGTGTTGCTCTGGTGGTGTACAGCAGGGAACCTGAAGCCACTGCTGGGGATAGTGATAATGATGATACATGTGTAATGGCACAGGGAGGTGTGACAGGGTCTGTTGTTGGTCAGCCAATTGACAGTACACAGCCGTCAACCCCATCAATGCGCACAGTCATCCTGCCAATACATCCATTGTCACTAATGTCCTTAGGTGAGGGACAGCATACAGTGGGCATTGACCAGGGTTATGTGGTATCAGTGGCACATGCATCCCCTCACAGCAGCCATGGCCAGAGTCCTGACATGGTACCACACAGGCAGATGTCCAGGAGGTGGCACAGTAGGAGCATCCGTGGTCGTACTGCCCCTGTCAGACGTGCCCACAGAGGTCTTCCAACCTCTGCTATGTTCCGGGCTGTAATGCAGGCACAGGCACGTATAGAACGATACACCAGACAGGGTCTGAGGGAGCTTAGAGCCCATTGCACTGCTATGAATGACACTATGTGTGACGTTGTGATGCCATCCATAATTTCACCGAGGTCATTGATAGACGTTGGGGGGACACATTAGATCTGTTCCACAACTACATGTCCATGAGCCAGGGCAATGCAAGATGGTTGAGGCATCGACGTGGATGTATGCCAGCAACATCAGCAGCTGGCAGTCATCGCGGATGACAACAAACCTGCAGCCGCTGCCATAGTGCCAGTACCAGCCCCAGCAATGCTGGGTCTGTGCTGTCATCAGACCGCCCTAGGAGACCACGTGCACGTGGCTCTGGACAGTCCCAGCAGGGACATGTGTCCAGTCATCAACCAACTGCTTCTGATGACAGTACCCAGTTAGGCTTAGTATCTGATACTGTCCATAGCACCCCTGCCAGGCACAGGTACCATGTCCATGGCCAGAGACAGTGATCTGTATGACCTGGCAGGTACAGCGTGTGGCTGTCCACAAACACCTGTATATGGCAGCCACGAGGTGGAACTGTGTGCATGCATACACACATGCATAATGCTAACACCTAGGGCTAACACATACACGCACACACCGCATCAACATTGCCCCATCTTGTACTGTTGTCCCTCACTAACACACACACACATACATGTCGATTGGTTGTATCAGTGGCAGACTCAGGCATACCAAGTACACACCCTGTGCATATTATGAAACTGTGCCACCTCCTGCAATCTGTAACATTGATGCAGGAACAGGTTAACATGGTGCTGATGCACAGGGTGACTACATAGAAGTGTAGTAATATTATCATGTTGTTAACAGTACAGTGTAATGATATCATTGTGGGTATATCCCAGCATGCCTGATGCATTAACAGTATGATTGTCATTGTATTGTTTTGTACACCACTATTAATTACAAAAGTGTAATGTCTGCACATCTTTGCATTCTGGTGGTAAGGCTGAAAACACAAGGCCACCTACATAGGTAGCACAGGGGATAAGAAAATGGAAGTAATGATACTCAATGCCGGACATGTAAACGCAAGATGCATGCAGTCCAAACTCTACTCTGCATGGAGAATGTTGATATCTGTGCAGTAATAGACAACAGGTTCAAGACTCCCAAGAGCACCCTAGCACTACCAGGTTACACCTCATACCATGCTTGACAGCCCCAAAACACGGAACTATCTATGACAAGAGGGTGAGTCTCATTAAATGTCAAGGATACTGTGGTGGCAGGACAGGTAGCTTACATCCTTCTAAGTTGGGAACTGCTGATTGAGGGCTCAGTGTCGGTTATTCTAAAAGTGTATTAGTTCTGGTTTAAGCACTTGGGCTTCAGGCCAGTTATTTTACATTAAGAAGGTTCATGGTCTGCACTCTTGTGGGAGGAGAGGCTGGGCTCTGCCCTTCTGAGCTGGGAATTTCTGGTTAAAGGCTTATAGTGCCTGCATATTTGAACTGTTTCTCACTGAAATTGGTACACCTTGTTTGCTGTAGCATAGACTAGATCCAGGCCTGCTGAATCTAGCTTTGTTTGTATGCTTGTTTGCTTATTTCCCTGAAATGCTAATTCCACCTAAAACATGGCTTTTCAGTGCTTCTGTGGATCCCTAGTGACATCTGCATTGCTTACTGTACTTATTTCCTTGTTTCACTTGAAAGAACGTTACTGTTTGTCATTTTTGCATGTAAGTTACCTGTAACACATTGCATTTAAGTTACCTGGCACTTGCTCACTAAAGCAATTATATAAGTCAGCACTAAAAATTAAAAGCACTACACCCTCACAAACTCCCCTTGAGTACCTTGTTCCCCATTGGCCCTTTTTTGTCAGTTATAAAGGAATTCCCAATACTATTCTAGCATGTCCAAAGGTCAGTTGTCAATCTCCTCTCTGGTCCAGCTGGTGAATCTGGGAATCTTGAGGCAATGTTACAACTGCCTCATGTACACAGACAACCCTCTCCTCCTCCCAACAAATTCCAACACATGTGAGAGATGCAACCATATAGCCAAACTGGAGGCTAAGCTCTCTCAACTCAGTACTGGCGAAACCTGTCAGGAGGAGAAGGAAACCACACTCACTACAATTCCAGTCTCACACAGACCTACCACGACAGCAAACCAAACACATAAACACACAAAAACATACTCAGAGGCTCTAAATAAAAATCTGCCTAAGCAACAGAGACCTCCAAAGCAGACACCCAAGCAACCGCTACCCCAAAACAAAACACATGCAACACATAGCTCACAAAGCCAGTGTGCCAAACAGTCACAGCCCTTAAGGCTAAACAACACACCTGATACACTTGTAATAGGTGACTCTATCATCAGCCACACTGACGTCCCGCTCACCAGGCTGAACAAGGAGAAGGTCACAGTAAGCTGCCTGTCGGGCGCTAGGATCCGCCACATAACACAAGCACTCAGGTCACTCCAAGGCAAGTACAAATATGACTCAGTCATTGTCCATGCTGGTGTGAATGACCTGAGACGTACCTCCCTGGACTACATGAAAAGAGACATAGAGGAGCTCTATGAGCATGTGGCCCAGGCCGGTATGACCCTGACCTTGAGTAGCATCTTACCCTCACCAAGAATGATGCCACAATATGAAGACAAGATGATCAATTTCAACAATTGGCTTAAGTATTGGTGTCATTCAAAGGGGATCCAATGCCTGTCAGCCTGGGATGACATGCTCGACAAGCCATGATGCTTTGCTAGGAACGGCTTGCACCTGTCACCCCTGGACTTTCGGATATTGGCAAAGGCTCTTGCTACCCCCATAGTGCCTTTTTTAAGCAAGGCTCAAAAGACAAACCCACCTCCATAGGTATCACAAGGGATAAGAAACTAAGAGTAATGCTACTCAACGCCAGAAGTCTAAACCTCAAGATGCATGCACTGGAAACTCTCCTTAGCATGGAGAACATCGATATCTGTGCAGTAACAGAAACCTGGTTCAAGGCTCCCGAGAGCACCCCAGCACTGCCAGGTTATACCTCATACCATGCTTTCCGGCCCCAAAACTTGCACCGAACCAGAAAAGGAGGGGGAGTATCAATATTCGTCAAAGATACCCACACCTCCAGGTTGGTGGCACAGCACGAAGCATCAGAGACTATCCATGTGCAACTAACAGTGGGTAAAACTGCCTTCCAGTTCATAGCCTGCTACAGACCACCCTCCCAAACCCAGGAACCCCACTCGGCCATCCTGAGAACACTGGAAAATATGAAGGTCTCTCCAAACACCATTATACTGGGTGACTTCAACTACATGATAAAGCCTGGTAGGAACCAGGCGAAAGCGCTTGATTAATTCTTCTGTTTTTATTCATTAAAGTTATTTAACTTCAGTTTATTTCTGGTTGTATCACATTTGTGATTCCTGGACTGAGTGTTTCTGCCCGTGGAGCTGCTTTTTACTTGACTTCAACTACCCAAACATAGACTGGGAGCATTATTCTAGCTCCAACACCCTAGCTCAAAGGTTCCTAGAATTTATAAACTCAAATGCTATGGAACAACTTGTTACCACTCCCACAAGAGGGGAAAACATACTGGACCTGATCATCACCAACATGGGGACTCTATGCTCCAAACCAGAAGTGTATCCCTCACTGGTAAGATCAAACCATAAACTAATCTCACTGGATATTCACATCCCGACCCCACCCCCTGCCCAGAAAACCACAGTGAAAAACTTCTCTAAAGCAAATTTCACACTCCTCAAAACCGAGGTGGAATCCTTCAAAGCCCCCGGGCCTGTGGAAAATGCGGCCCAGACTGCAGAATCCTTTATAAATGCATTCTATGAACACCTTCAGGAATGCATGGATCATGCAATCCCAAATAAAACCACGACCCAATCCTCCAAAGGCAGACGTCCTGTCTGGTGGACCCCAGCCATAAACAAACTATACAATAGAAGGAGGAAGCTACTACATGATAGAGCAAAATCCCAAACAGTGTCCCGGGCTGCGTCCTACATGAACTCCAAGAAGAGCTAAACCCAAACATAAAACTACTGTTCAATCTCAGCCTTACCACAGGATATGTACCCAAAGAGTGGCGTACAGCAACAGTGGTCCCTCTACTCAAAAGTGGTGCCTCAATGGATCCTGGAAAGTATTGCCCCATAAGCCTGACTAGCTTGGTCTGCAAAGCTATGGAAAGGATCATCATGGACCTCATAAAAAAAGATATTGGGGACCTACAGACACTGGATCCTACCCAGTTCGGCTTTGTTAAGGGCAGATCCTGCCTCTTAAACTTGGTTGATTTCTTTGAAACAGTCACCAAGGCCATTGACGAGGGGAAGGTGGTCCACACAGCCTACCTGGACCTTGCAAAAGCCTTCGATACAATACCCCACTCGGGCATTATAGATAAGCTCACCAGCTTAAATATAAACCCCTATGTCACTAGATGGGTTGGAAACTGGCTCAAGGACAGAACCCACATGGTTAGAATTGCTGGAGCCATGTCAGACTCCAAACCAGTTACAAGTGGCATCCCACAAGGCTCAGTCCTGGGACTTCTCCTGTTCGGTATATATTTCTCGGAGGTACAGGCCAACACAGAAGGACTGTGACTGACCAAGTTCGTAGATGACTGCAAACTGGGCGCTATAATCGACTCTCCAGCTGACACAAGCATCCTCCAAAAGGGCCTCATAGAAACAGACAACTGGTGCCAGAGCCATGGCCTCATGCTAAACGCCAAAAAGTGTATAGTTATCCCCTTTGGCAAAAACAAAGTGCCCACAAATTATCACATAGGTGGTAATCCATTAAGTACGGAAGAAGTAATTAGGGACCTGGGGACCCAAGTTGATAGCAATCTCTCATTTGACAACCATGTGGCCAAAGTGGTTAGAAAAACATTTTATATAGCCCACCTAATCATGAAGGGATTCACATCTAGATCAGGGGAGGTCATCGTGCCTCTTTACTCATCCCTCATCAGGCCCATAATTGAGTACAATGCCCCTTTTGGGATGTACCTTACCAGACACCTGCAGCAACTGGAAAGACCCCAAAAGTACCTCACCAAGAGGATCAAAGGGCTCAAACAGATGCCATATGCTGCCCGGTTAAAGAAACTCCAGCTCTACTCAGTGGCATACTGCCTGCTCAGAGATGATCTGTGCCTGACGTATAACACCATGTCCATCCCGGAATTAATGGACATGCTGCACCTCAGAAAATCCAAATCCCATCGAGCTATGCTCTCGAGAGACTTGAACCTCAGCACTGACATAAATAGGACATGCTGGAGGGACAGATTCATAACCCAGAGGCTCCCTTCACTCTGGAATAAAATCCCAGTCCAGGTTAGGCAGAGTCCCTCATTGACTCTCTTCAAGAGGAATCTTGATGAGTGGATGGGAGATCGTAGGTTTACCCCGGGTATCACTTCTGTGTCACTGTTAGAGGCATAGTATACTAACCTCGAAAAAGGGCATAGCAACATTAATTTAAAATGGGTGGCGAAAGCCAAACACACTCTGGCTAGGCTTATAAATGCCCTAGGGCAGATAGCCTAGTATGAACCTATGAACCTATACCCACACCCCCAGGTTGTTGCCACAGCGTGACGCATCACAGACTATCCACGTGCAACTAACAGTGGGTTAAAACTGACTTCCAGTTCATAGCCTGCTACAGGCCACCCTCCTAAACCCAGGTAACCCACTTGGCCTATTTAAGAACACATGAATATATGCAGGTGTCTCCAAACAACAATATATTGGCAGCTTCATTTACCCACACATAGACTGGTAGCATTACTGTAGCTCCAACACCCTAGGCGAAAGGTTCCTAGAATCCATACACTCAAATGCTATGGAACAACTTGTTACCACTCCCACAAGAGGGGAAAACATGCTGCACCTGATCATCACCAACATGTGGACTCTATGCTCCAGACCAGAAGTGTATCCCTCACTGGTAAGATGACACCATAGAGTACTCTCACTTTATATTCACATACCAACCGCAGCCCCTGCACAGAAAACCACAGTCAAAAAGTTGTGTATTGCAAATTCCATGTATTCACATGAAGCAAGCTTCACACATGGGAACTATTTAAGGTCACAGGTACATATGTCTATGTGGCACACACATACCTCATGTGTGCATTGAAATTACTGATATAATATATGTCATACAATATTAAGAGCAACACCCAACACACATGGACAACCTGTGTGACAAAAACACACATGGCATTTGTAGGATTCAAATCCCTACCTAACTATGTTATAGCACTTGAGATAGACACATTAGCAGAGGGTGCTATTTGCATTGCTGGGGAAGTTGGCTTTCTCCTGCTGTACTTATAGGGTGCTGACATCATCAGTGTTTAGAAAGAGGAATGTACATCATGTAGTGTGTTCTTCTAGTTGCCAAAAGAGACATTTTTTCACACAGAATTGCACACACACTAACCCCCCCAAAACACACACACAATGAGCATTTGTAGGATTCAAGCCCCTACCTAACTATGTTATGATACTTGAGAGAAACGCATTAGCAGTGTGTGCTATTCACATTATTGGGGTGTTTGTCTTCTCCTGCTATACTTATAGGGTGCTGACATCATCAGTGTTTAGAAAGAGGAATGCACATCATGTAGTGTGTTCTTCTAGTTGCCAAAAGTGACATTTCTTTCACACAGAAGAGCATTTGCAGAATTCAAACCCCTACCTCGCTATGTTATGACACTTGAAAGAAACGCATTAGCGATGCACGCTATTCACATTATCGGGAGGTTTTCCTTCTCCTGCTTTACTTATAGGGTGCTGACATCATCAGTGTTTAGAAAGAGGAATGTACATCATGTAATGTGTTCTTCTAGTTGCCAAAAGGAACATTTCTTTCAAACAGAATTGCACACACACACTAACCCCCCCCACTCTCCAATCACACACTGCTCATTTGCAGGATTCAAACCCCTACCTAACTATATGATGACACTTGAGAGAGATGCATTTGTGGAGCGCGCTATTCCAATTACTGGGCATCTTTTCTTCTCCTGCAGTATTTCTAGGGTGCTGACATCATTATTTATAAAGAGGTATGTACATCTATTACTATCTGTCAGTAAGGGGAATAGCATATATATGCATTAACAGATGCCTACTTCAGGGTCACATATGCACATCAGCACTGCCAGGTTATGTTTTATACCATGCTTTGTGACCACAGGACTTGTAACACACAACACAACCAGTTCAGGCCACCCCTCCCATATCCAGGAACCACAATTTGCTTCCCTGGGAACAGTGTAGAATATGAAGGTGTTCACATACACCATTACAGTGGTTAACTTCAGGTACAGGTATATTGAGTGGGGGAACCACTCAGGCCTCAACAACATCACCCTACAGCCACTACAATTTGTGAATTCATGTGCTATGGCAGGACCAATCACCACAGCTACAAGGGGGAATACATATTGGACCTGACCATCTGCAACATGGGGACTCTATGTTCCACACCAGAGGTAGACCACCATTGGTAATATCTGACCATAACCAACTTTCCCTGGACATCCATATCCCATCCCCACCGCCAGGCAAGGAAGTCACTGCAAACAAAGTATTTATCAAAAGCAGACTTTGCACTTGTGAAGACTGGGGTGGAAGACTTCAAAGGATCCATGCTGGAGGATTATACAGGACACTCTGCATAATCCTTGACAATTGCATTCTATGAGCATCCGGAAGGTTTGCATTGATCATGCTATCCCAAATAAACCCAAAACTCCTCCACAACAGGAGACCTGTCTGGTGTACACCAGCCATATATAAGCTGTACAACAGAAGGCGGGAGCTAATACATTACAGAGCAATATCCCACAGAGGGAAGATGTCTCTGAACAGTATTGGCAAGACACTTCAATCCCTCAAAATCATCACTTCAAAGTGTTGACAGTGAAATTGTCCAGACACTGCAGATCAGGCTCCCCTCAGTCTGTAATTGACGTCCAATTACTGTTATAGGTCCTCGCCAACCCTCTTCCAGCAAACTCCAGCCACATGGATGTGACATTGCAAATTCAACCCCTGGGATCTCCATTGTGTCCCTGCTTGACGGAGGCACAGCACACTAGCCTTAAACGGTGCCTTCTGTGACCTACTTTACAGAAGCACAGTAGCCTACTGTACTGGGGAGGCAGACGCCAAACACACTCTGGCTAAGCTTATGTATTCCCTAGGGCAAACAGCCTAGTATTGACCTCTACACCCATATGTTTAATTTTCAGATGCACAATATTTGTTGCTGATAAACTGTTTGCAGGTCTTTATTGCCATAGCTTTCCCTGTTTCTATGAATAACTTGTGTATCTGTGGAAGATGTTTGAATATGAGAGGGATCCACTATTTTACTTATGTCTCTGTTGTCTGAACTGGTAATTACAATTGGCTGTACAACATATTTTGTTGTCCTCACCCCTCTCTCAGGGGTGGAAGGTTTCAAATTTCACACCAATTACACACATATGCACAGCTGTTGCTGATAAAGAAATGGACAGCTATGGGCCTTTCCTACATCCTTCCTGCAAATCCCGAGCTTGTTTTCCCACTGTCCTACCCTCTTTGTGCCCCCTTTTTCACCACTTTCCTATCTCCCCATTTTCTTTTCTTTCAAAGAAATTATCGCAGGTGTGCGCGAGAGTAAGCACTTTTAAGCAGTTGTAAGTGGGTGTGCGCTTGTGTGCGCTTAGCTAAGCGTGTGTGAAGCTAGCGACAGTCTTATGCGTGAGCACCGCGCAACCAGCGCTAACCCGCTTACAACTGCTTAAAAGTGCCTTAGTCACTCTGAATGACAAGGCCTGTAGTCTGCTCAGTAGCAAAATAAAATTCCTCTGTCAGTCTCGAACCAAGGACCTTGGACACACTAGTCTGCATGACTTACCACTAAGCCATGACTGATATACAAAAACTTTGTGCTGAAAGCAATATATCATGAACTAGTAGGACTGAATGTAAAGGGAATATAGGAAGGCTATTACACAAAGCTTTTCTTGTATCTTTACTGGCAATTCTTGTGGATTTGCATTACATTAGTGTGAGAAGAGAAACAGCCATGCTAGCAGGTAGCTAGTAGGTAATAATGTGACAGTAGCACCTTGCAAACCACACACACTATTAGAGCAGGATAAACACTGCCATATTTGAATAGGTAAGAGGCCAGACCTCGCAACTGTGACTGATTTACAGGGATGTTCCTGATTTGCAAACAAATGTTAACTGTGCCCCACTGACTCCTGTGAAATGTACTAACAGTAGGCAGAAAGGTGTGGAATCACATGTAATGGTAACTGTCAATTACTTAAAGTATGCACTACTTGCATGTCAGAAATGATGTAGTAATACATATGCTCAAAATACCCCACAGTCACAACTGCAGAATATCTGAAATATATCACGGGTGTATCCCACTGATATGTACCATTCCCTGAGGCTGCTAAAAGATACACCTGAGAGTATCTGAGGCCTGCAAGTGTCACAAACTCACAGGCATATCATTCTGTCTGCTGTCACACACTCTGTGAATAGCTGTAGAATTGCTTCCACAAGCACACCCTCATGTAGGAGTACAACCCAGAAGTATCAAAGGATGTAGCCAACTAATAAAATAAGGACAGTATAGCAGTTTACAAGCGCTGCATGTGCCTGATATCCATAACTGTTAGTACAAAGTATAAGGCCCCACTACTGCTCAGCAGCAAAATAAAATACCCTTGTAGGTGTCAAGCCCCAAACCTTGTCCAGACCAGACTGCATGCAGTACCACCAAACCACACCAAACATATAAGGAATTGCTGCTGAAAGAAATATAGCAAGCATTACAAGGAGTGAATGTAAATGGAAAATAGGAAAGCCATAGCAACACATTCCAGTAAATACACCTAGCAGGCCTTCAAGGAGTGAATGTAAAGGCTAAATAGTGAAGCCATAGCAACAAATTGCAAGAGCCATTGCTGTATACCAGTTAATCTACAAGTCCCACAGGAAAGCACATACTCCCATTTAAACAGTATTAGTATTATTAGGTGTCAGTTAACATACACACTGAGAAGAATGAACTGGAAGAAGCAACAGTCAGGTTTCAGAACAACATGCATTTCAGTGCCTACAACACAGCCTTAAATATGAGAGACATACCAGCCTTTACACTCACAGAACAGTGTCCACAGCATACCAGCATGGTCCCCACCTTGAAAATCTGAAAGGGCTACGCCTACCTAACCTAACATTTTATAGCACTGCCTGAAATCACAGTGAGAACTGCAATTACCACACATCAGGCTGCATGCAATTAGTAAATGCTGGCTAACAATTGGTGCAGAGGCCATCCCATGCACAAGTGCAGATACCTACAAAAGCAGCCTGTACTCCCAGTCCACACATGCAATAGTTTCATTGCAACAACTGGAGGGAGAGACAGAGAGAGAGAGAGAGAGAGAGAGAGGCAGAGAGACAAAGAGACAGAGAGAGAGAGACAAAAAAAAAAAATAAAATAAAAACCATCAAGCCAACCATCAGCAGGCCAGCCAGCAGAAAGCCATCCCAAACAGCAGTGAGAAACAAAGGTAATGTAAACTACATAATCTAAAAATCTACATACTGTGAACCCTCCATATGTGTTAGCAGTCTGTATCTATATATATATGAAGATGTGCATAGGGCAGGGGACATACTGCAACTGTTAGAGAAGGCTGGACATACATATGTATTTGAAGGTTGCTATGTGCGCATATCAATGTAGGTTGTAGTACAACATACAATGTAGGCTGTACAGTAATGGATGTTTAGCAGTATTTTAGTGTGTGTATTCGTATGTGTAAATATATATATATATATATATATATATATATATATGTATATGTATATTTATATATGTATATATATATATATATATATATATATATATATATATATGTGTGTACATAGATTGAGAGGGATGTATAAACAGATAGACATATATATATAGATAGATAGAATATGCATATATATATATATATATATATATATGTAATAGACACATACATATATAGATATATATAGATACATACACATATACAGACAGATATGAATGTCTAGAGATATGTATGTATATGAATATCTCTCTCTCTCTTTCACTCTCTCTCTCTCTCTCTCTCTATATATATATATATATACTGAGAGAGGCACATGTGTGCAGATGTATTGCAACAGGTGCCTGGTGACAAAGGCATGGACTGAACACCCGTGTGGATACTGGAATACCATACTCCATTCCAAAACACTTTCACCACTAACCACCACATAGGTGGTTGCCTGCCTACTACTGGATGGGTCAGAAGGGAACATGGGAAACAGGTGTACAATAGCCTCCCCTTTGATATTCACAGTGGTACACTAGTCTTGTAATCCCTGTACATGGTACGTGTCAGCACAAATGGTGTGTCAGTTAGGGAATTGTAGGTCACTGTACCCCTCTACACCTCACAATGTCCTACATGGTATGTACCTCCCATGACAACTACAGAAAGGGAGAAGGACACAGTCATACCTAACAAACAGTGATAATGCCCTCAAACACATTACCTATGCAGAGTGACTGACAAAACCACAGATAGAGTGCCTTTCATACTACCTACACAGAGGTTACCACTGCTGGATATACATAGTTAAGTCACACCCATAACAGTTGTCCAACAACCATGGTAACACCTCACAATATCCCCAGCCTAAATGACCTATGTCTGTCATCCTTGGCACCGCAGTAAAGAGCACATGTTGGAGGTACAGGTTCCTACCCACAAATAAGCCATACCCTGGAGTAAACCATCCAGCATTAAGAAGCAAGGCTCCTCATTAGTAGATGTCAGACATAACCCTGTTGAATGTTATGCAGATAGGTAATATGCCATATGAGTCACCCTGTGTAACTGTTTGACAGGAGCAAGTACAATCACATTACATGTGTCCCAAGGGGCAGGGTAGCATAACAGTATGCTGCTGTAGGCCCAGGGCCAATAGCATACTACCTACCTATGACACAATGCACACACACATGTGCTCATTGAAATACCAACTATGTGAGGTGGAATGAGTGTGCCACTGACTGTGTGCAAGGTCTGTAATGGTGTGATTGCTCAGCATGACTTTGTGTCTGTCATGGTAGTGTGTGTCCTTGGTGTGAGGCCAGAGAAAGATGTGTCAGGTATTGGGATACAAACATACTAGATTGCCATATGTTGTGCTGTGGTTCCCTGTATATGACTGCGGTGTAGGTAGGGGTATGGCATAAAGACTAGGGTGCATTACCATTGAAATTTTAACTGTGCATTGCATGCATTGCATGGGATGACAATGTTCCCCATCCATTACCTTGATAAATACCCCCAGTGTGAGGTTGTGCATTGGACCTCAAACAGTGTGCCGACTGCTGGTGTATACTAGTTTGTTGTATGGAGTGTGCCAGGCACTGTCACAGTTGTTGAATGAGCACTGATATGTGGTCATTTACATGTGTATCCCCCGATAGACAGACAGATGCTATATATGGCAGTTCAGTGATATCACTACAGTAGAGTATTATGTGTGCCATATTACTTGCTCACATATTTTTCTTTTCCTTCCAGGGTGATGGTGCATCAGCGCAACCCCTCTTACTCAGCTGCAGAGGATAAGGAGATACACCAGAGCCTGGTGCGGGATTTTGCCACACTCTTTTCTCGCACCAGCCAGAACCAGCAGGAGAGGGCTGCACTGTGGCAAGACCTTGCCCATCGGGTAAACGACATAGGCATGCATAACCGGGCATATGAGCAGGTACGCCATCACTGCAGTGATTTAATTAGAAATGTCCATCAGTGTGCGTCTGATATCCACAGGCAACAGCTTGCCACAGGTGGTGGGGCAGCTATACACCCCCCCTCACCAGACTGGAGGAGCTCCTCCTAAGTGTTGTGGCTCCAGCCCAATAACAACAACATCCACAGACATGTGTAATGATGGAGGCTGGAGCCACCCAGCATGTGGACATGGAGCTTGCAGGTAACATGCCATATCTATAGTTGACTGTTCTCTACACTGGTAGTTTATGCATGTGTGAGATGTGTACTGTGTTTGTAGCTGTTATCCTGGAAATTACTGTGCAAGATTGATATTCTCAATATCAGCAGTAGACCTGTGAAAACCAACTCCTGTACTACTGTACTGCATCATACTCATAGTATCAATGGCACAGTTGTGCCCACTGACAATAAATGTCTTATTTGTGCAGGTCCCTCTGGAGTAACAGCAAGGCAGCCAATCCATGCTGGTGAGTGTATAATAACAATACTTTTAATACTAATGATAATAATATTAATAATACCCTCAAACAGTATTGCTATGTGTTGGATTGCAGGTGTGTTTGTGTCTGTGTGTTTGTATCTCATGTACTGAGGAGTGTGCATGTGCCCATGTGTGCATATGTGCATGTGCGCATGTGTGCATGTGTGCATGTGTGCATGTGCCCATGTGCGCATGTGTGCATGTGTGCATGTGTGCATGTGCCCATGTGCCCATGTGTGCATGTGTGCATGTGTGCATGTGCCCATGTGTGCATTTGTGCATGTGTGCATGTGTGCATGTGCCATGTGCATCTGTGGTAACATTGTGTAGACATTGTAAACTGTGTTTCCTGTCTTCCTCTCACAGGTTCTGGTGTTGCTCTGGTGGTGTGCAGCAGGGAACCTGAAGCCACTGCTGGGGATAGTGATAATGATGATACATGTGTAATGGCACAGGGAGGTGTGACAGGGTCTGTTGTTGGTCAGCCAATCGACAGTACACAGCCGTCAACCCCATCAATGCGCACAGTCATCCTGCCAATACATCCATTGTCACTAATGTCCTTAGGTGAGGGACAGCATACAGTGGGCATTGACCAGGGTAATGTGGTATCAGTGGCACATCCATCCCCTCATAGCAGCCATGGCCAGAGTCCTGACATGGTACCATACAGACAGATGTCCAGGAGGTGGCACAGTAGGAGCATCCGTGGTCGTACTGCCCCTGTCAGACGTGCCCACAGAGGTCTTCCAACCTCTGCTATGTTCCGGGCTGTAATGCAGGCACAGGCACGTATGGAACGATACACCAGACAGGGTCTGTGGGAGCTTAGAGCACATTGCACTGCTATGAATGACACTATGTGTGATGCCATCCGTAATTTCACCGAGGTCATTGATAGACATTGGGGGGACACATTAGATCTGTTCCACAACTACATGTCCATGAGCCAGGGCAATGCAGGATGGTTGAGGCATCGATGTGGATGTATGCCAGCAACATCAGCAGCTGGCAGTCATCGCGGATGACAACAAACCCGCAGCCGCTCCCATAGTGCCAGTACCAGCCCCAGCAATGCTGGGTCTGTGCTGTCATCAGACCACCCTAGGAGACCACGTGCACATGGCTGTGGACAGTCCCAGCAGGGACATGTGTCCAGTCATCAACCAACTGCTTCTGATGACAGTACCCAGTCAGGCTTAGTATCTGATACTGTCCATAGCACCCCTGCCAGGCACAGGTACCATGTCCATGGCCAGAGACAGTGATCTGTATGACCTGGCAGGTACAGTGTGTGGCTGTCCACAAACACCTGTATATGGCAGCCACGAGGTGGAACTGTGTGCATGCATACATACATGCATAATGCTAACACCTAGGGCTAACACATACACGCACACACCGCATCAACATTGCCCCATCTTGTACTGTTGTCCCTCACTAACACACACACACATACATGTCGATTGGTTGTATCAGTGGCAGACTCAGGCATACCAAGTACACACCCTGTGCATATGATGAAACTGTGCCACCTCCTGCAATCTGTAACATTGATGCAGGAACAGGTTAACATGGTGCTGATGCACAGGGTGACTACATAGAAGTGTAGTAATATTATCATGTTGTTAACAGTACAGTGTAATGATATCATTGTGGGTATATCCCAGCATGCCTGATGCATTAACAGTATGATTGTCATTGTATTGTTTTGTACACCACTATTAATTACAAAAGTGTAATGTCTGCACATCTTTGCATTCTGGTGGTAAGGCTGAAAACACAAGGCCACCTACATAGGTAGCACAGGGGATAAGAAAATGGAAGTAATGATACTCAATGCCGGACATGTAAACCGCAAGATGCATGCAGTCCAAACTCTACTCTGCATGGAGAATGTTGATATCTGTGCAGTAATAGACAACAGGTTCAAGACTCCCAAGAGCACCCTAGCACTACCAGGTTACACCTCATACCATGCTTGACAGCCCCAAAACACGGAACTATCTATGACAAGAGGGTGAGTCTCATTAAATGTCAAGGATACTGTGGTGGCAGGACAGGTAGCTTACATCCTTCTAAGTTGGGAACTGCTGATTGAGGGCTCAGTGTCGGTTATTCTAAAAGTGTATTAGTTCTGGTTTAAGCACTTGGGCTTCAGGCCAGTTATTTTACATTAAGAAGGTTCATGGTCTGCACTCTTGTGGGAGGAGAGGCTGGGCTCTGCCCTTCTGAGCTGGGAATTTCTGGTTAAAGGCTTATAGTGCCTGCATATTTGAACTGTTTCTCACTGAAATTGGCACACCTTGTTTGCTGTAGCATAGACTAGATCCAGGTCTGCTGAATCTAGCTTTGTTTGTATGCTTGTTTGCTTATTTCCCTGAAATGCTAATTCCACCTAAAACATGGCTTTTCAGCGCTTCTGTGGATCCCTAGTGACATCTGCATTGCTTACTGTACTTATTTCCTTGTTTCACTTGAAAGAAAGTTACTGTTTGTCATTTTTGCATGTAAGTTACCTGTAACACATTGCATTTAAGCTACCTGGCACTTGCTCACTAAAGCAATTATATAAGTCAGCACTAAATAATTAAAAGCACTACACCCTCACAAACTCCCCTTGAGTACCTTGTTCCCCATTGGCCCTTTTTTTTGTCAGTTATAATGGAATTCCCAATACTATTCTAGCATGTCCAAAGGTCAGTTGTCAATCTCCTCTCCGGTCCAGCTGGTGAATCTGGGAATCTTGAGGCAATATTACAACTGCCTCATGTACACAGACAACCCTCTCCTCCTCCCAACAAATTCCAACACATGTGAGAGATGCAACCATATAGCTAAACTGGAGGCTAAGCTCTCTCAACTCAGTACTGGCGAAACCTGTCAGGAGGAGAAGGAAACCACACTCACTACAATTCCAGTCTCACACAGACCTACCACAACAGCAAACCAAACACATAAACACACAAAAACATACTCAGAGGCTCTAAATAAAAATCTGCCTAAGCAGCAGAGACCTCCAAAGCAGACACCCAAGCAACCGCTACCCCAAAACAAAACACATGCAACACATAGCTCACAAAGCCAGTGTGCCAAACAGTCACAGCCCTTAAGGCTAAACAACACACCTGATACACTTGTAATAGGTGACTCTATCATCAGGCACACTGACGTCCCGCTCACCAGGCTGAACAAGGAGAAGGTCACAGTAAGCTGCCTGTCGGGCGCTAGGATCCGCCACATAACACAAGCAGTCAGGTCACTCCAAGGCAAGTACAAATATGACTCAGTCATTGTCCATGCTGGTGTGAATGACCTGAGACGTACCTCCCTGGACTACATGAAAAGAGACATAGAGGAGCTCTATGAGCATGTGGCCCAGGCCGGTATGACCCTGACCTTGAGTAGCATCTTTCCCTCACCAAGAATGATGCCACAATATGAAGACAAGATGATCAATTTCAACAATTGTCTTAAGTATTGGTGTCATTCAAAGGGGATCCAATGCCTGTCAGCCTGGGATGACATGCTCGACAAGCCACGATGCTTTGCTAGGAACGGCTTGCACCTGTCACCCCTGGGCTTTCGGATATTGGCAAAGGCTCTTGCTACCCCCATAGTGCCTTTTTTAAGCAAGGCTCAAAAGACAAACCCACCTCCATAGGTATCACAAGGGATAAGAAACTAAGAGTAATGCTACTCAATGCCAGAAGTCTAATCCTCAAGATGCATGCACTGGAAACTCTCCTTAGCATGGAGAACATCGATATCTGTGCAGTAACAGAAACCTGGTTCAAGGCTCCCGAGAGCACCCCAGCACTGCCAGGTTATACCTCATACCATGCTTTCCGGCCCCAAAACTTGCACCGAACCAGAAAAGGAGGGGGAGTATCAATATTCGTCAAAGATACCCACACCTCCAGGTTGGTGGCACAGCACGAAGCATCAGAGACTATCCATGTGCAACTAACAGTGGGTAAAACTGCCTTCCAGTTCACAGCCTGCTACAGACCACCCTCCCAAACCCAGGAACCCCACTCAGCCATCCTGAGAACACTGGAAAATATGAAGGTCTCTCCAAACACCATTATATTGGGTGACTTCAACTACATGATAAAGCCTGGTAGGAACCAGGTGAAAGCGCTTGATTAATTCTTCTGTTTTTATTCATTAAAGTTATTTAACTTCAGTTTATTTCTGGTTGTATCACATTTGTGATTCCTGGACTGAGTGTTTCTGCCCATGGAGCTGCTTTTTACTTGACTTCAACTACCCAAACATAGACTGGGAGCATTACTCTAGCTCCAACACCCTAGCTCAAAGGTTCCTAGAATTTATAAACTCAAATGCTATGGAACAACTTGTTACCACTCCCACAAGAGGGGAAAGCATACTGGACCTGATCATCACCAACATGGGGACTCTATGCTCCAAACCAGAAGTGTATCCCTCACTGGTAAGATCAGACCATAAACTAATCTCACTGGATATTCACATCCCGACCCCACCCCCTGCCCAGAAAACCACAGTGAAAAACTTCTCTAAAGCAAATTTCATACTTCTCAAAACCGAGGTGGAATCCTTCAAAGCCCCCAGGCCTGTGGAAAATACGGCCCAGACTGCAGAATCTTTTATAAACGCATTCTATGAACACCTTCAGGAATGCATGGATCATGCAATCCCAAATAAAACCACGACCCAATCCTCCAAAGGCAGACGTCCTGTCTGGTGGACCCCAGCCATAAACAAACTATACAATAGAAGGAGGAAGCTATTACATGATAGAGCAAAATCCCAAAAAGGGAAGGCATCTCTGATCAGTGTTAGCAAAAAACTACGGGCACTCATAAAATCATCTAAGGCCATCTTCGAGAGAAAAATTGCACAGGACACTAAGGATAATCACAAGGCTTTCTTTAGTTATGTTAGGAACCTGGGTGGGAATTCCCAGATATGCTCAGAATTAGTCCAAAATGACAAAAAATACACCGAACCCACAGACATTGCCAACATCCTAGCTGACAGGTTCAGCACAAACTCCCCCCCCTCTCCACAAGAAGGGCAAATATCTATCCCAGCAGAGTGCTGCCCCCCTGACATCTCAGATGCTCAGGTAAAAGCCGCCCTCTCCAAAGCAATAAACACAGCATCAATGGGACCAGACAGTGTCCCGGGGCCCCGCCCCGGGGACCCAAAAAAAGGGGGAACCCCCCCAAAGGGGAAAGGAAAAACCCCCAAAACCCAAACATAAAAAAAAAAATACCCCCCCCCTTTTTTTTTTTGGGGGGTT
>NC_056733.1:1321995148-1322015148 GCF_019279795.1 Protopterus annectens
GACTCTGGATGGGAGATCGTAAGTTTACCCCGGGTATCTCTTCTGTGTCACAGTTAGAGGCACAGTATACTAACCTCGAAAAAGGGCATAGCAACATTAATTTAAAATGGGTGGCGAAAGCCAAACACACTCTGGCTAGGCTTATAAATGCCCTAGGGCAGATAGCCTAGTATGAACCTATGAACCTATACCCACACCCCCAGGTTGTTGCCACAGTGTGATGCATCACAGACTATCCACGTGCAACTAACAGTGGGTTAAAACTGACTTCCAATTCATAGCCTGCTACAGACCACCCTCCTAAACCCAGGTAACCCACTTGGACTATTTAAGAACACATGAATATATGCAGGTGTCTCCAAACAGCAATATATTGGCAGCTTCATTTACCCACACATAGACTGGTAGCATTACTGTAGCTCCAACACCCTAGGTGAAAGGTTCCTAGAATCCATACACTCAAATGCTATGGAACAACTTGTTACCACTCCCACAAGAGGGGAAAACATGCTGCACCTGATCATCACCAACATGTGGACTCTATGTATTGCAAATTCCATGTATTCACATGAAGCAGGCTTCACACATGGGAACTATTTAAAGTCACAGGTACATATGTCTATGTGGCACACACATACCTCATGTGTGCATTGAAATTACTGATATAATATATGTCATACAATATTAAGAGCAACACCCAACACACATGGACAACCTGTGTGACAAAAACACACACGGCATTTGTAGGCTTCAAATCCCTACCTAACTATGTTATAACACTTGAGATAGACGCATCAGCAGAGTGTGCTATTTGCAGTACTGGGGAAGTTAGCTTTCTCCTGCTGTACTTATAGGGTGCTGACATCATCAGTGTTTAGAAAGAGGAATGTACATCATGTAGTGTGTTCTTCTAGTTGCCAAAAGGGACATTTCTTTCAAACAGAATTACACACACACTAACCCCCCCAAAACACACACACAATGAGCATTTGTAGGATTCAAGCCTCTACCTAACTATGTTATGATTCTTGAGAAAGACGCTTTAGCAGTGTGTGCTATTCGCATTATAGGGGGGTTTGTCTTCTCCTGCTATACTTATAGGTTGCTGACATCATCAGTGTTTAGAAAGAGTAATGTACATCATGTAGTGTGTTCTTCTAGTTGTCAAAAGGGACATTTCTTTCAAACAGAATTACACACACACACACACTAACCCCCACAAAACATGCACACAATGGGCATTTGTAGGATTCAAGCCCCTACCTAACTATGTTATGATACTTGAGAGAAACGCATTAGCAGTGTGTGCTATTTGCATTATTGGGGGGTTTGCCTTCTCCTGCTATACTTATAGGGTGCTGACATCATCAGTGTTTAGAAAGAGAAATGTACATCATGTAGTGTGTTCTTATAGTTGCCAAAAGGGACATTTCTTTCAAACAGAATTACACACACACTAACCCCCCCAAAACACACACACAATGAGCATTTATAGGATTCAAGCCCCTACCTAACTATGTTATGATACTTGAGAGAAATGCATTAGCAGTGTGTGCTATTCGCATTATTGGGTGGGTTTGCCTTCTCCTGCTATACTTATAGGGTGCTGACATCATCAGTGTTTAGAAAGAGGAATGTACATCATGTAGTGTGTTCTTCTAGCTGCCAAAAGGGACATTTCTTTCAAACAGAATTACACACACACTAACCCCCCCCAAACACACACACAATGAGCATTTGTAGGATTCAAGCCCTTACCTAACTATGCTATGATACTTGAAAGAAATGGATTAGCAGTGTGTGCTATTCGCATTATTGTGGGGTTTGTCTTCTCCTGCTATACTTATAGGGTGCTGACATCATCAGTGTTTAGAAAGAGGAATGTACATCATGTAGTGTGTTCTTCTAGTTGCCAAAAGGGACATTTTTTTCAAACAGAATTACACACACACTAACCCCCCCCCCCAATAACACACACACAATGAACATTTGTAGGATTCAAGCCCCTACCTAACAATGCTACGATACTTGAGAGAAACGCATTAGCAGTGTGTGCTATTCGCATTATTGGGGGGTTTGCCTTCTCCTGCTATACTTATAGGGTGCTGACATCATCAGTGTTTAGAAAGAGGAATGTACATCATGTAGTGTGTTCTTCTAGTTGCCAAAAGGGACATTTCTTTCAAACAGAATTACACACACACTAACCCCCCCAAAACACAAACACAATGAGCATTTGTATAATTCAAGCCCCTACCTAACTATGTTATGATATTTGAGAGAAACGCATTAGCAGTGTGAGCTATTCGCATTACTGGGGGTTTTGCCTTCTCCTGCTATACTTATAGGGTGCTGACATCATCAGTGTTTAGAAAGAGGAATGTACATCATGTAGTGTGTTCTTCTAGTTGCCAAAAGGGACATTTCTTTTAAACAGAATTACACACACACACTAACCCCCCCAAAACACAAACAGAATGAGCATTTGTAGGATTCAAGCCCCTACCTAACTATGTTATGATACTTGAGAGAAACGCATTAGCAGTGTGTGCTATTCGCATTATTGGGGGGGGGGGGTTTGCCTTCTCCTGCTATACTTATAGGGTGCTGACATCATCAGTGTTTAGAAAGTGGAATGTACATCATGTAGTGTGTTCTTCTAGTTGCCAAAAGGGACATTTCTTTCAAACAGAATTACACACACACTAACCCCCCCAAAACACACACACAATGAGCATTTGTAGGATTCAAGCCCCTACCTACCTATGTTATGATACTTGAGAGAAATGCATTAGCAGTGTGTGCTATTCGCATTATTGGGGGGGTTTCCTTCTCCTGCTATACATATAGGGTGCTGACATCATCAGTGTTTAGAAAGAGGAATGTACATCATGTAGTGTGTTCTTCTAGTTGCCAAAAGAGACATTTCTTTCATACAAAATTACACACACACTAACCCCCCCAAAACACACACATAATGAGCATTTGTAGGATTCAAGCCCCTACTTAACTATGTTATGATACTTGAGAGAAACGCATTAGCAGTGTGTGCTATTCGCATTATTGTGGGGTTCGCCTTCTCTTGCTATACTTATAGGGTGCTGACATCATCAGTGTTTAGAATGAGGAATGTACATCATGTAGTATGTTCTTCTAGTTGCCAAAAGGGACATTTCTTTCAAACAGAATTACACACACACTAACCCCCCCAAAACATACACACAATGAGCATTTGTAGGAATCAAGCCCCTACCTAACTATGTTATGATACTTGAGAGAAACGCATTAGCAGTGTGTGCTATTTACATTATTGAAGGGTTTGCCTTCTCCTGCTATACTTATAGGGTGCTGACATCATCAGTGTTTAGAAAGAGGAATGTACATCATGTAGTGTGTTCTTCTAGTTGCCAAAAGGGACGTTTCTTTCAAACAGAATTACACACACACTAACCCCCCCCAAAACACACACACAATGAGCATTTGTAGGATTCAAGCCCCTACCTAACTATGTTATGATACTTGAGAAAAACGCATTAGCAGTGTGTGCTATTCACATTACTGGGGGGGGGGGTTGCCTTCTCCTGCTATACTTATAGGGTGCTGACATCATCAGTGTTTAGAAAGAGGAATGTACATCATGTAGTGTGTTCTTCCAGTTGCCAAAAGGGACATTTCTTTCAAACAGAATTACACACACACTAACCCCCCCCCCCCAAAAAACACACACACAATGAGCATTTGTAGGATTCAAGCCTCTACCTAATTATGTTATGATACTTGTGAGAAATGCATTAGCAGTGTGTGCTATTCACATTATTGGGGTGGCTTGTCTTCTCCTGCTATACTTATAGGGTGCTGACATCATCAGTGTTTAGAAAGAGGAATGTACATCATGTAGTGTGTTCTTCTAGTTGCCAAAAGGGACATTTCTTTCAAACAGAATTACACACACACTAACCCCCCCAAAACACACACACAATGAGCATTTGTATGATTCAAGCCCCTACCTAACTATGTTATGATACTTGAGAGAAACACATTAGCAGTATATGCTATTCGCATTACTGGGGGGTTTCCCTTCTCCTGCTATACTTATAAGGTGCTGACATCATCAGTGTTTAGAAAGAGGAATGTACATCATGTAGTGTGTTCTTCTAGTTGCCAAAAGGGACATTTTTTTCAAACAGAATTACACACACACTAACCCCTCCCAAAACACACACACAATGAGTATTTGTAGGATTCAAGCCCCTACCTAACTATGTTATGATACTTGAGAAAAACACATTAGCAGTGTGTGCTATTCGCATTATTGGGGGGTTTGTCTTCTCCTGCTATACTTATAGGGTGCTGACATCATCAGTGTTTAGAAAGAGGAATGTACATCATGTAGTGTGTTCTTCTATTTGCCAAAAGGGACATTTCTTTTAAACAGAATTACACACACACTAACCCCCCCAAAACACACACACAATGAGCATTTGTAGGATTCAAGCCCCTACCTAACTATGTTATGATACTTGAGAAAAACACATTAGCAGTGTGTGCTATTCGCATTATTGGGGGGTTTGCCTTCTCCTGCTATACTTATAGGGTGCTGACATCATCAGTGTTTAGAAAGAGGAATGTACATCATGTAGTGTGTTCTTCT
This sequence comes from Protopterus annectens, assembly GCF_019279795.1. NCBI lineage: Eukaryota > Metazoa > Chordata > Ceratodontiformes > Protopteridae > Protopterus > Protopterus annectens. The sequence goes on from NC_056733.1 coordinate 1,321,999,800, forward strand.
AGTTGCCAAAAGGGACATTTCTTTCAAACAGAATTACACACACACTAACCCCCCCAAAACACACACACAATGAGCATTTGTAGGATTCAAGCCCCTACCTAACTATGTTATGACATTTGAGAGAAACGCATTAGCAGTGTGTGCTATTCGCATTATTAGGGGGTTTTCTTCTCCTGCTATACTTATAGGGTGCTGACATCATCAGTGTTTAGAAAGAGGAATGTACATCATGTAGTGTGTTCTTCTAGTTGCCAAAAGGGTCATTTCTTTCAAACAGAATTACACACACACTAACCCCCCCAAAACACACACACAATGAGCATTTGTAGGATTCAAGCCCCTACCTAACTATGTTATGACACTTGAGAGAGATGCATTTGTGGAGCGCGCTATTTCAATTATTGGGTATCTTTTCTTCTCCTGCAGTATTTCTAGGGTGCTGACATCATTATTTATAAAGAGGTATGTACATCTATTACTATCTGTCAGTATGGGAGATAGCATATATATGCATTAACAGATGCCTACTTCAGGGTCACATATGCACATCAGCACTGCCAGGTTATGTTTTATACCATGCTTCGTGACCACAGGACTTGTAACACACAACACAACCAGTTCAGGCCACCCCTCCCATATCCAGGAACCACAATTTGCTTCCCTGGGAACAGTGTAGAATATGAAGGTGTTCACATACACCATTACAGTGGTTAACTTCAGGTACAGGTATATTGAGTGGGGGAACTACTCAGGCCTCAACAACATCACCCTACAGCCACTACAATTTGTGAATCTATGTGCTATGGCAGGACCAATCACCACAGCCACAAGGGGGAATACATATTGGACCTGACCATCTGCAACATGGGGACTCTATGTTCCACACCAGAGGTAGACCACCATTGGTAATATCTGACCATAACCAACTTTCCCTGGACATCCATATCCCATCCCCACCGCCAGGCAAGGAAGTCACTGCAAACAAAGTATTTATCAAAAGCAGACTTTGCACTTGTGAAGACTGGGGTGGAAGACTTCAAAGGATCCATGCTGGAGGATTATACAGGACACTCTGCATAATCCTTGACAATTGCATTCTATGAGCATCCGGAAGGTTTGCATTGATCATGCTATCCCAAATAAACCCAAAACTCCTCCACAACAGGAGACCTGTCTGGTGTACACCAGCCATATATAAGCTGTACAACAGAAGGCGGGAGCTAATACATTACAGAGCAATATCCCACAGAGGGAGGACGTCTCTGAACAGTATTGGCAAGACAATTCAATCCCTCAAAATCATCACTTCAAAGTGTTGACAGTGAAATTGTCCAGACACTGCAGATAAGGCTCCCCTCAGTCTGTAATTGACGTCCAATTACTGTTATAAGTCCTCGCCAACCCTCTTCCAGCAAACTCCAGCCACATGGATGTGACATTGCAAATTCAACCCCTGGGATCTCCATTGTGTCCCTGCTTGACGGAGGCACAGCACACTAGCCTTAAACGGTGCCTTCTGTGACCTACTTTACAGAGGCACAGTAGCCTACTGTACTGGGGAGGCAGACGCCAAACACACTCTGGCTAAGCTTATGTATTCCCTAGGGCAAACAGCCTAGTATTGACCTCTACACCCATATGTTTAATTTTCAGATGCACAATATTTGTTGCTGATAAACTGTTTGCAGGTCTTTATTGCCATAGCTTTCCCTGTTTCTATGAACAACTTGTGTATCTGTGGAAGATGTTTGAATATGAGAGGGATCCACTATTTTACTTATGTCTCTGTTGTCATTTAACTGTGTGCACTGGGCAGATTGCTGTATTGTGGGAGGTTCCTGGCTTAACACATACAAATGCCAGATATGTGTGGACAACTGCTAAACTGAGACATGGCCTAAGTGTGCGAGCATGCCCAGTGTGAGCTTTCCATATGTTGAGATCTGAGGTCCACCACATTTGTGGTTGTGTGTGAACTTCAACAGTATTTCACATTTATAGTTGTGTGTTGGAAGTCATGTTCTGTTCTTACTGCCCAACTGCTTTGTGTCTCTACTCAACAGGGATTATACTGTGCCTGCAGGGTTTCCATGGGATAGTTTGCATACAGTTGTCAACATCCTTTCATACTTGACCAAACACTGTAATATTGTATAGTTTACTGGTTCAGTACTTTCACTGTGGTGGACAGTATCCTGCGTTTCAGTCCTATCACTGCTTTAAATATTCATAGTGAGCACACCAGACTGGTTAAGGGCCAGTTGTGCAAATATGACCATGTTGCATTTTGTTCAGATATGGACTACTTAAACCAGGCTTGTCCAACATTGGTAGTGTATTGGGTGGACATTGACAAACACTAGCTATGTGCCCTAGGCAATGTCCAATGCTAGTCAGAGAGTGTGTTTGTCCTTCAACACACATTGTAACTGGAGTTTGCCATGACATATTTCAAGGTTAGTATACTGTGCCTCTGTCTACCCATGACATAAAAGTGATACCCAGGGTAAACCTACCATCTCCCATCCACTCATCAAGATTCCTCTTGAAGAGAGTCAATGAGGGACTCTCTGGCTAACCTGTACTGGGAGTTTACTCAAGAGTGGAGGGAGTTTCTGGGTTATGGATCAATCACTACAGTATGTCCTATTTATGTCAGTGCTGGGGTTCAGGTCTCTCATGTGCATAGCTCACTGGCATTCAGATTTTACAAGGTGCAGCATGTTCATTGATTCCAGCTTGGACATGGCTTTATACATCAGGCACATATTGCCTCTGGGCAGGCAGTATGGCACTGTGTGGAGCTGCAGTTTGTTTAATCAGGCAACACATGGCATTTGTTAGAGCTCTTTGATCCTCCTGGTGAGGTACTTTTGGGGTCTTTCCAGTTGCTGGAGGTGTCTGCTAAGTTACATCCCACATGGGCCATTGTACTCAATTGTGAGGCTGATGAAGGATGACTGAAGAGGCACGATGACCTCCCCTGATCTAGACGTGAATACCTTCATGATTAGGTGGGTATATGGTATGTTTCTGTAACCACTACGACCACATGGTTGTCAAATGCAAAATATCTATCAACTTGTGTCCCCCGGTCTCTTATTACTTCTAAAGTACTTAATGGGTTAACACCTATGTGGTAATTGGTGGGCACTTACTATTTTTCCACAGGGGATGACTACACTTTTCTGCATTTAGCTTGATGACATGGCTCTGGCACCAGTTGTCTGTTTCTATGTGGCCCTTTTGTAGGATGCTTGTGTCAGCTGGAGGGTCAGATATGGTGCCCAGTTTGTAGTCATCTGCAAACTTGTTCAGACACAGTCCTTCCATGTTGGCCTGTACCTATGGGAAATATATACCAAACAAGGGAGGTCCCAGGACCGAGCCTTGTGGGATGCCAGTTGTAGCTGGTTTGTAGTCTGACATGGCTGCAGCATTTCTGAGCATGTCAGTTCTGTCCTTGAGCTGGTTTGCAACCAATCTACTGACATAGGGGTTTATATTTAAGCTGGTGAGCTTATCTATAATGAACAAGTGGGGTATTGTATGGAAGGCTTTTGCAAGGTCCAGATAGGCTGTGTGGACCACATTCCCCTCATAATGGCCTTTATGACTGTTTCAAATGAGTCAAACATGTTTAAGGGGCAGGATCTGCCCTTAAGAAAGCCACACTGGGTAGGGTCCAGTGTCTGTAGGTCCCCAATATCTTTATTTCTGAGGTCCATGATGATCCTTTCCATAGCTTTGCAGACAAAGCTTGTCAGGATTCTGGGGTGATAGTTTGCAGTATCCATTCAGGCACCACCTTTGTGGAGAGGGACCACTGTTGCTGTACACTGCTCTTTGGGTGCATATCCTGTGGTAAGGCTGAGATTGAGCAGTAGTGTTATTTGGTGTTTCATTCTTCTTGGAGTTCATGTTGGACACAGCCCAGGACACCATCTCGTACCATTGATGCTGTGTGTTTTGCTTTGAAGATGCTGCCTGTTACCTCAGCATCTGCAATATCAGGGGGCCAGCACTCTGCTGGGATAGATATTTGGCATTTTGGTGGGGGGGGAGTTTGCACTGAACCTGTCAGGTTGGATGTTGGCAATGTGTGTGGGTTTGGTGTATTGTTTGTAATATTTGAGTCATTCAGAGCATATCTGTGAATTCCCACCAAGGTTCCTACCATCAGTTAAGAAAGCCTTGTGATTATCCTTAGTGTCCTGTACAATTTGTATCTTCATAGGTTCATAGGTTCATACTAGGCTATCTGCCCTAGGGCATTTATAAGCCTAGCCAGAGTGTGTGTGGCTTTCTCCACCCCTTGCAATGTGAATATTATGCCCATTTAGGGTTTACTTTGCTGTGCCTCTGTCTAGAAGTGACACAGTGATGACCCCCGGTGGAAATCTACGATCTCTCATCCACTCGTCAAGATTTATCTTGAAGAGAGTCAGTGAGGGGCTCTGCCTAACATGGACTGGGATTCTGTTCCAGAGTGTAGGGAGCCTCTGGGTTATGAATCTGTCCCTCCAGCACATCCTATTTATTTATGTGTTGAGGTTCACATCTCTTGCTCTTGCGGCTCTGATGGATTTGGATTTTCTGAGGTGGAGCATGTCCATTAATTCTGGATTGGACATGGCCTTGTACGTCAGGCATACATCGCCTCTGAGTAGGCAGTATGTGACTGAATACAGCTGGGGTTTCTTCAGCCGGGCAGCATATGACAAATGTTTGAGACCCTTTATCCTCTTGGTGAGGTACTTTTGGAATCTTTCTAACTGCTGCAGGTGTCGGGTAAGGTACATCCCAAATGGGGCATTGTACTCAATTATGGGCCTGATAAGAGAAGAGTATAGGGGCACAATGACCTCTCTTGATGTAGATGTGAATCCTTTCATGATAAGGTGGCCAATATAGAAGGTCTTCCTAGCCACCTTGGCAATGTGAGTGTCAAATGAGAGGTTACTGTCCACTTGTGTCCCTAGGTCCCTGATTACTTCTTCTGTACGTAATGGATTACCACCTATGTGGTAATTTGTGGGTACCTTCTTTGGTATTTGGAGAGACATTCATACTCTCCAGTGTCTTCAGGAAGGCTGAGTGGGCTTCCTGGGTTTGAGAGGGTGGTCTGTAGCATGCTACAAACTGTACGGCAGTTTTGCCTATGGTTAGTTGCACATGGATGATCTCCGATGCTTCGTGCGTTGTCAGTAACCTGGAGGTGTGGGTATCTTTGATGAATATGGATACTCCCCCTCCTTTTGTGGTTTGGTCCAGGTTTTGGGGCCGAAAAGCATGATATGAGGTATAACCTGGTAGTGCTGGGGTGCTCTCAGGAGCCTTGAAGCAGGTTTCCATCACTGCACAGACATCGATGTTCTCCATACTGGGGAGGGTCTTGAGAGCGTGCATCTTGAGGTTTAGACTTCTGGCATTGAGCAGCATTACCCTTATTTTTTTTCCACTTATGTTTTCTAGGGAGGTGGGTTTGTCTTTTGAGCCTTGCCTAAAAAAGGCACTATGGAGGTGGCAAGAGCCTTGGCCAATATCCAGAAGCCCAGGGGTGACATGTGCAAGCCATCCCTGGCAAAGCAGCGTGGCTTGTCAAGCATGTCATCCCAAGCAGACAGACGTTGGATCCCCTTGGAATGACACCAGTAATTGAGCCAATTGTTAAAGCTGATCATTCTGTGTTTGTACTGTGGCATCATTCTGGGTGAAGGTAAGATGCTGCTCAGGGTCAGGGTCATACCGGCCTGGGCTACATAATCAGAGAGCTCCTCTATGTCTCTTTTCATGTAGTCCAGGGAGGTACATCTCAGGTCATTCACACCAGCATGGACAATGACTGAGTCATATTTGTACTTGCTTTGGAGTGACCTGAGTGCTTGTGTTATGTGGCGGATTCTAGCACCCAACAGGCAGCTTACTGTAACCTTTTCCTTGTTCAGTCTGGTGAGCGGGACATCAGTGTGTCTGACTATGGAGTCACCTATTACAAGTGTATTAGGCATGTTGTTTGTCCTTAAGGGCTGTGACTGTTTGGCACACTGACTTTGTGAACTATGTGTTGCATGTGCTATGTTTTGAGGTATTGGTTGCTTGGGTGTCTGCTTTGGAGGCCTCTGTTGATTTGGTAGATTTTTAATTAGAGCCTCCGGGAATGTTTTTGTGTGTTTATGTGTTTGGTTTGCAGTTGTGATAGATCTATGTGAGACTGGGTTTGTGGTGTGTGTGGTTACCTTCTCATCCTGACTGGTTTTGCCAGTACTGAGTTGAGAGAGCTCGGCCTCCAGTTTGGATAAATAGTTGCATCTCTCACATATATTTGTATTTGTTGGGGGGAGGAGGGGGTTGTCTGTGTACATGGGGCAGGTGTAACATTGCTTCAAGATTCCCAGATTTAACATGTTGTAGCTGGCCTTAGAGGATTTTATGTGTGGCCATAGTTTTTTTGCCATAATACTGATTAGAGATTACTTCCCTTTTTGGGTTTTGCTCTATCATGTAGTAGCTTCCTCCTTCTCTTTCATGGCTTGGTAATGGCTGGGGTCCACCAGGCTAAATGCCTGCATGTATGGAATTGGGTCTTGGTTTTATTTGGGATTGCATAATCCATGCATTCCTGACAGTGTTCATTGAATGCATTTATAAAGGGTTCTGAGGTCTGGCCCATATTTACCACAGGCACAAGGCCTTTAATGGATTCCACATCAGTTTGGAGGAGTGCAACATTTGCTTTACACATGTTTTTCACTGTGGATTTCTGTCCAGGGACTGGGGTCAGGATGTGAATATCCAGTGAAATTACTCTATGGTCTGATCTTACCAGTGAGGTATACACTTCTCATCTGGGCATAGAGTACCCATGTTGCTGATTATCACATCCAGTATGCTTACCCCTCTTGTGGGAGTGGTAAGTTTTTCCTGAGCATTTTGGTTTATGAATTCTAGGAACCTTTGGCCTAGGGTGTTGGAGCTAGAATAATGCTCCTAGTCTATGTTTGAGTATTTTCAGTCACCCAATATAATGTTGTTTGGAGAGACCTTGATATTTCCATGTGTTCCGAAGTAGGCTAAGTGCGGTTCCTGGCATTAGGAGGGTGGTCTGTAGCAGGTTACAAACTGGGAGGCAGTTTTAGCCACTGTTACTTGCCCGTGGATAGTCCATGCTGCTTCTTGCTGTGGTACCAAACTGGAGATGTGGTTATCCTTGACAATTATTGATAGTCACCCTCCTTTTGTAGTTTGTTCCATGTTTTGGGGCTGCCAAGCATGGTATGAGGTGTAACCTGGTAGTGTTAGGGTGCTTTTGTGAGCCTTGACTCAGGTTTCTGTTACAGAACAGATATCAACATTCTCCATGCTGAGGAGAGTTTGGACTGCATGCATCTTGCAGTTTAGATTTCTGGCATTGGGTAGCATTACGTCTAAGTTCTTATCGCTTGTGATACCTATGGAGGTGGGTTTGTGTTTTGAGCCTTACCTATTCAAGGCACGGTGGGGGTGACAACAGCCTTTGCCAATATCCAAAAGGCCAGGAGTGATAGGTGCATGCCATCCCTAGCAGGTGGAGCATCATGTCTTTCTCAGCATGTCATCCCAGGCTGACACGCATTGGATCCCCTTTGACTAACAGCAATACCTAAGCCAATTATTGTAATTGATCATCTTTTCTTCATATTGTGGCATCATGCTTGGTGAGAGTAGGATGTTAGTCAGGGTCATCAAGTTTGCATATACTACATGGTGTTACATTGCTTAACACATGGCAATCATGCCTCAGGTGGTGCTGCAGGGCTGTCTATGTTGGATGCACATACTACACTCCCTGTACATGTTTGAAAGCAGGTTGTGTCGACTTAGGCATCCCTTTTACTATATGTGTGAGTCAGAGAGAGGTATCATTTCCAGGGTTCCTACTGAGCCAGTGTATGTGCTATGCATTGCCTCTTTGCCAAGGCCAAGGCATACTGGGCACGCCTCCTTCTGCCTTCTAGGGCAGGCTCAGGTTGTTCCTCCTCCGAGTCACGCTCTGCCTGTGATTGGCTTGGCAATGGTGGGTGGCTGTTTGGCCCAGCCCTATGCTAGTCCTGCTGCAGCTGTTTTCGCAGAATCATATTATGTAGCATAGCACATACCATGACAATTTGGGTACATGTAGTTGGTGAGTACTGCAAGGCTCCACCAGATGGGTCCAGGTACCAGAACTGTGACTTGAGCAGCCCAAACACATGCTCGATTACATTTCGTGTTTGTGCGTGTGCCTCATTATGGCGTTCTTGTTCAGGTGTGTGTGCATTTCTGATGGGTGTCATCAGCCACGGCTCCAGTGCGTAGCCAGCATCCCCCACTAAGTGACCATGTGGGATGTCCCTATTGGCAAATGTCTGGTACAGCTTCGTCAAATGCCAGATATGGGAATCATGGTAGCTTTCAGAGCAGCCAGCACACACATTCATTATTATGCCCTGGGCATCACACACGACCTGGCAGTTGATGGAGGGGAAGCCCTTGTGGTTAATGTAGGCCCTACCCTGCTCACCAGCTGGTGCTTTGATGCGTATATGTGTGCAGTCTATTGCACCCACTACCTCAGGGTATTCCGCTATTTGCTGGAAGAGATGCATATTGCTGGCCAATACCTCACGGGAATTGGGGAAATATACATGATCACCGACATGTGCTGACATGGCATCCAGGAACTGGTGCAGTACCCTGGATACTGATGCCTGTGATATCCCCATCATATCACCAGTTGGTCTCTGGAAGGTACCTGTTGCTAGTATTCTTAGGCCAACACATACCTTGATTTCCACTGGGATGGGGTCCTCTCCGTTGGTTCTGTGTATGAGGTGTGGCCTGCACAGCTCAACAATTTTCTGTAGGAGGTCTCTGTCCACTCTATAGCGCTCCACTATCTCCAGCTCATGTAACCCCTGGTAGGTGACCCTGGGCCTGTACACTCTTCTCCATCTCCTCACTGTGGGTTGTCCGGCAACATTTGCATAGTCACCACCCTCAGCAAGTTGCATATGTCTCCTTATAACAGCTATGGCAGCCCCTAGCATTTTTGGTCTGAGTGAAGCTTTTTCAGTTTTCACTTCTAATAGCTTACTCCTCTGTTGCAGTGTCTCTTGAGAGAAACATACTGCACTGTTGTTTGCAGAGTTTTAAGTGCTGGGCTGGGCTACTGTTCTGCCTGTGTAATTGCCTGCTTCTGATTGTTTTCACCTGCTAGCTCTGCCAGTATTCCCTGCTAGCTTCCTACTATTTCTCCTGCTTCCTTTTTCCCTGCTGTTTCCTCAGGGGGGAGTGATGCGTATACCAGCGAAAACACGCTCACAGCGGCTAACACACGCGCACACACATGCTTAGACGGACTAGAATCTGCTTATTCAGGTTAAAACACGCGCACACCAGTGCAAACAAGCTTACAGGTGTTTAAACAGGCTCCTGCATGCTTATTCTGCCTTAAACACGCGCACTCACGCTTACACGTGCGCACTCTATCTTACTCGTGCCTACCAGCGCGCACACGCGCGCATGCATGCCCAGCAAGAAACTTGATGTTATCCATAGTGTACACCTTCCATTTCTTGGCTTTCCCATGCCTACTTGTTGACACTCCTCTTTCCATGATGTGTGACTGACATCTTTCACATGCCACTGTGCTCCAATGAGGTTCATTTCTTTCATACATTCCCCCCTGTGATGTCACCTATCTCCTACTCTGTTACTCCCCCTTATCCTACTCCTACACTGCATGGAATGTGCTCATTTGCTATGTGACAGTACGATTCACTATTCACTATCCTACCACTCATTTACATAGGATTGCCTACTAATGCTTAGTTACATGTCTTACACTCAGCTTCCCCCCTTAGCAACCCCTACTCGGTGGCCATGTTGTTTTCAGCCTACTATTCCCTTACATTGTAAATTCATGTTTTTTATAGAGCAGCCCGTTTGCGCGGCGCTGTGCTAAGTTTAAACATCGCATTTTTATTTTATTTTTGCATCGGGGTACGTTGCCAGTGGCCACATATTTGGCCATTGGTATGCTGCCTGGAACGTATGCAACCTTTATTTGGAGCTGACAAGGCTCCATTGTGTTATTTGCAGAATGGTACTCAGTTGTCAACTGAGTACATTTCTGCAGATAACACGGCTCTTACACGGGCAGGTTTCTGCTTCCTGGATCACGAAATTACCTCATTTGCATGCCTTTCGGCTGCAAGTGAGGTAATTAGCATATCCACGCCCTGTCCGTGTAAGAGCCGTTTTAGGTGCTCTCTTACACGCACATACAGGCTGTTCCTGGATAGCGATGGCTGCATGGAGTCTTACACTACTCTTAGACTCTGTGCAAGTCATTGTGAATCCTGCCCATTGTCTTTTTGCTTTTCTAAAGTTGTATTTGTGTTACCTTGACAACATTTTTAGTTTACAGTTGGGGGTATCCCTTTGCTGAATGATTTCCTGCAATATATTCATTGTGCTTCTTCTTTTTTTGTCCTTTAAGGGGGAGTATGATGACAGTGTAATACATTTCTTTGATATAAAAAATTGTAAAAACAGGGAAAATGAAAGGTTTACATCTACTATTTGTAGGAAATATGCCTATTAAAAGAGAATATTGCATCATAAAAGATTTCACCCTTCATGGCAAAAAAAGAACATCCTCAAGGGGTAGATGACAATGTTGTAATTTCTAATATCAGATGAGGACATTTTTTAAATGGAATTAGATTTAATAAGTACAATAATTTTGAGCAGATCCTATCCAGTTAAAATTACTGAAGAGATTAAATGAGAAATAATAGAAAGCAGACATAACAAAATAAAACTTTTTTTTTAATTTCCCCAGCGAACTAGGCAATGGTAGAATAAAGAGGGTGTGGAAGCCCTTTTGAGTGATTGCCCCTGAATAGTTCACAAAACTAGATTTAATTTGAAAGGAAAACATTTCTGAAGGGGTCAAGATGGGTTAGAAAAGGAGTGTACAGCCAATAAATGTATGTTTAAATATGGAAGTTGTGCTCAATGCAAATATTTTTGAAGAGGTCTGTGACACCCCTGTACTGGCTCAGTAATCAATGAGCTTTAGTCCTCACCACTGGCAACAGTGGGGAATGTACATACTGGGAGGATACGTACACACACAGTAAAGTGCAATTTCCCTTAAGAGCGAACAGAGATCACAGTCAATTTGGGACTGGTTTCTCCTTTTTTCTCCAGATCCCCAATAAGACTCCCTACTGGCACAGCTTTAGAGTTGACATCTCAGCTGAGTGGCCAAGCTAAGACCTCCAGTGCCCTCTCTGTCCAACCAGTGCAACGTGTCCATGCCCAAGTAGCTAACACACACACACACTCTTTGAGATTTGATTTATACTCACACACACACACTTAGGAAACGCTGGCACAAGTTTACAAGCTATGCCATCTTCTGCCCAGACTATAAGGTAGTTTTCACTGCTACCAGCCAGCTCCTTATCAGCCACTTTAAGGTCCTTAAGAAAGGGTGCCCAATCCTACTGTGTAGTGTTACTATTAATCCAAATGGTAGTTTGACCAAGAGACAAGGCTATTAACGTGTCACCAAATAAATATGCAAGTACTCTCAGAGCTTAAATATGTCTCACAAATATCAGCCACAGAGATAGGTTTAAGTATATTTAATAATAAATAATAAAAGAACAAGAAAATACTCAGTAAGTAATCAGAGTTTACAATTACAGGAAATATTTAAAACAACATTGCAGGACAGTCTCCAATAAATAAAGAAAATAAGCTATACTTTGCTATATTCCTATCAGAATCTAAAAGAGTTACTATGCCCTAAAAACTTACTTACAGAACAACAAGCAGGCAGAAGTGGTGAATGGATGTTTCCAGGTCAAAGACAAAATACAAAATGCACTGTTTCTCTCTCTCAGAGAGTTCTTAAATTAATATCAAATATTACTGCTGGGATACTTGCAGCATGACATCACTTTTTGTTACCTGAATTCAGTTCCCAGGCTAAACCCCAACTGCAGCTGGTAGCATTTAACATCTCTCTGTGAAAATACATAGCCTTCAGATGTTTGTAACTGCCAGAAGATATAAAACAATCAAACGCTTACAAAACAACACAGAGACCCCTAGTGTAGACATCCTCCCCAGGATTCAGTAAATGTCCATGCAAGAATAGCTTATTCCTGCATGGAAAGGACCGTTCCTGTGCAGCATGTCAGGTGCCATGCATATTCATAAAGGCATGCTGCCATGCTGCAAAATGGACATGGTTCTGTGTATGAGTACAGGGGGTGTGTCTGAGAGCAGTGCTCTCAGACACACTCCCCCTGCACCCCAGAATTGCTGTTCGGCAATGTAAAATGAGCGAGAATGTTCATAACACCCCCAACCCATCAGGGTAATAAATCTGGTCAAAACTATTAGGGACAATTGTCCCTACCAAGGCAAAAGTTGATAGAACAACAGATTTAGCACAAGCGCATAGCGCGCACCTCCCCAACCCATCAGAGTAAGGAATGTGGACAAAGCCATAAAGGACAATCTTCCCACAAAGCAGAAAGTTGATAGAATAACAGGTTCAGCATTAGCATGGATATTCTGAAGGGTACAAATAAACAAACACAACAAATATATTTTTTTATACATGCAATAAAGTTTAAGCATAGCTGCACGTGTGTGCCCATTGCTTAGCTATGCTTAGTCCAGCTTAAACAGCACAAGAAGTTAAATAGCAAGAGACACCCAACATAAGCAGCACTGCAATAGTGTAGTGGTTAGAGCATACACTTTGTAAGCTGCCATTCTTGGTTTGATCCCCACTATAACCAAGTTGCATTTTACATGAGAAAGCAGTACATAAACATTTTTTTATAATTAGCAACTAAATAACATATATTTGTTAACCAGAGTACTGCAGTAGGTCCAGATGTGAGGTGTCAGTTTAATAAAGTTGTGAAACCCCCATATAAACACAAGTGCCCCATGCAGTATAGTCACATGAAGAAATGTAATGGAAGTACATTGGGGGATGTCAGGGACAGTAAACAAATTTATAATATGTAATGAATGATGAATCAATCCCATACAGCAGATAGTCTATAAAATAAAAAAACAATTCTAAGCATTGCAAAGCTCTGCTTACCAGGTGTAAGCATTGTGTAAATATAACTGCTAAGCAATGAGTAGCCCATCTAAGTGGATTTGCCCATTGGTAAGCAGTGCTGAATCTGCCCCTTTAAGCACTGCCAGCCTTAGCTAAGAAGGTTTGCCTGTAGCTTAGCTTAGCTCAGCATATTCAAAACCATCCAATCATGGCAAAGGGCAGGAAATAGGCTATATTTAAACCCCACAGGCAGGAGTACAGCTCATAACTGGTTGCAGCTTCCCACTGTAGGCAGTATGGCAGGTGTTGGCGAGGGCATGCACTTCTGGGTGCAGTGCTGGGGCATACAGGAGTCCAAGATTAGGGTAGGACTCCTGGTAAATAACCATGATGAGAGACTGCTGCAAGGCAAGTACCAGGGCTCCCAATATAATGCAGAAGCCTGGGACCATCTCGCCTGTGATCTCACCAGTGCCACTAGTATCCCTTGGACTGGTGAGCAGGTCTGGCATCACTACACCAACTTGAAGTGGAGGAAGAGGGAGCTCTTGGATGAGTGGGTCCAAGAAGCAAGGCAGAGGGGTGATGTCCCAGCAGTGTGCAAGTATTCATATTAATAACTGTTTACCAAAGTCCAGCCTGTGTATGTGACGGATAGGTTGTTGTTGTTGTTGTTGTGTCTTTCATCTTTTCCCAGTTAGGGGTCACCACAGCGGAACTCCAGTCAGCTAATGATTGGCAGTAGATTTTTCCGTGTCGAGTTACCAGCCCTGACGCACAACCTATGCCTAAATATTTTTCTATTTCCTTTACAGCTGCAGCTGAGTGGGCTGTGAATCAGGAAGCCCATGCCAGTAGGTTGCAAAGGCTGTGTCACGAGGCTAGTGAGTAACAATCCTGCTTGTAGTAGTCATACCAAATAAATATAAAGTAGTAGAAAGTCACCTGGCAGCATAAAAACTGTATATGGGTTGTACTTAATAAACCAGACAATGTGACAGTAATAGTCCCATATAGGTGATATTTAAATAAACCATAACTGCCTGGCAATAAAGTTCTAAATCTTGGACTGGTTGTGTTTACTCTGGTATTGTATGGCATTTAGTGTTGCATTCTCTGAATAGTAATGTTGTGTTAACCACTGATACCCACAGGGATGATCTTAGAATTGTAGTCACTAAATAATGACATACATTTGAGTTTCAGACTTCTAATCCTTCAGAAAATGTATATTAAAACAAATCCTGTTACTCTAGCAATTCTAAGCTTCTAAGTTTATGAGAGCAATATTCAAAATATGCCCCTATTTGTATCCCCATGTCATCAAACTTTGTCCAGAGTTTGTGCATTAAGAGATTGAGAGGTACGTGCATAATTCTAACTAGGAATCTGGGAATATGTGTAGAAACAGTCATGTAGTGTTAACATTCCCCCCACAGGTCTTTCAGATAAGAAAACTGTAACTGCCTGGCAATAAAGTTTTAAATCCTGGACTGGTTGTGTTTACTCTGGTATTGTATGACCTGACATGTAGCATTCACCAAGATCTGATATCAGAATAGTACTGTTGTGTCAACCACTGTTTCTCACACTGTGCTACATAAAAATATGTCTAGGAATGTCTGTATAAGACTGTTGTAATTACAAGTTCAGAATGTACAACCAAGAGAGACTTAGAGATAAAGCACTGAAATAACAGACAGTAGTTTTGAAATCGCTCACTCTGATGGAACAGGAATTGTTGTATTTTTTGCAGACACAGTCATGATTCGAATCCTGGGAGTGGTAGTAACCTGTATGCATAATCATACCTCTCAACTGTACAGATTTTCCCAGAATGTCCAGATAGTTATCTCATATTTTTGGCCTGTCCCTCTTTTTTCCTGGCAAATCACTGGGATGATCTCAGGATTGTAGTCACCAAATAATGACATACATTTGAGTGTCAGACTTCAGATCCTTCAGAAAATTTATATTAAAACAAATCCTGTTACTCTAGCAACTGTCTAAAAATTTAAAAGAGCAATATTCGAAATATGTCCCTATTTGTACCCCCATGTTGTCAGGATTTGTCCAGATGTTGTGCATTAAGAAACTGAGAGGTATGTGCATAACTAGGAATCTGGGAATATGTGTAGAAACAGTCAGGTAGTGTTAACAAACGTTCCTTCCACAGGTCTACCAGATAAGAGAAGTAGACTTTAGCTATAAGACAGTTGAAGTATA
>NC_056733.1:1322020148-1322027648 GCF_019279795.1 Protopterus annectens
ATCTCTGTCCATTTGCAGTGACATAGAATACAGCTCAGGCCCCGGATGTCAAACATATATCCAGATATGAATTGTAAGTACAACTATGTTATGCATGTTTGCCTCTGAAATGTCATGGAGCTATACTGGGTAGTTGCATAATGTCACAGCTGTGTGTGTGTAGGACTGCATGTGATATACCGAGCTCATACCATTCAACTGTCCATTGTTATGCACACTGACCATATTCGTGCCTCATATTTGTAGTAATTTACTCAAAGACTTGTGTCATGTCTTGTAAATAATTGGCAACCTGCAAACAATGACATTCCAACATCTCTCTCCCTTTTATTTGTCCATTGCTGTTTGGGATCCCCACAGCAGATCATCTCTACCCATGGCATCCAGTCCTCTGCATCTTGCTCTCACACACCATACCTGCATGGCTGCCATCACCACATGCATATGCCTTTTGTAGGCTGTCTGCTGTTCCTGTAACCTGACAGCCTCATCTGTTGCAAGATATACTCAGCATACTCCCTCAGCACATGTGCAAACCAAGCATGCCACTGTCTGACATTGTCCCCAAGCCATCCAACCTGAGCTGACCCACTAACACACATGTCCCTAATCCTATTCCCCCCTGCCACACACAGTGCAAATGTGAACACCCCACACTCTGCTGTGTCCATCCCTGAATCCTGCCTGTCTGTACAATCCCACTGTCTGCAACCAATATAATGTAGCCAGTCACACTACCCTCCTGTAGACTTTACATATCACTCTGTTTATCACAAATAACTCCTGACTCCCCTCCCCATCACACACAACCTGCCTGTACTCTCTCGTATACCTCTCCCCCCACACTGCCCATGACTCTGAACTGGTGTTCCCAAGTAGTTAGACCTATCCACTTTCCAAACTGTATGCCCTGCATTGTCACCATTCCTCTATCCCCACCCCATTCACACACACGTATTCTTACTTAGTCCTACTGACCATCATTCCTCCCCACTCTACAACATAACCCCACCTCCCCAGGACCTCCCCAACCTGTCTGCTAATCTCACTACAGACCATAATGTCATTTGCAAACTGCACAGTCAACAGAGGCCCCTGTCTGATCATGTCTGTCAACCTATCCCTCACCACTGTAAATGTGAAAGGACACAAAGCTGACCCCTGATGTACTCCCACCTCCACCTTAAATCCACCTGTCATGTCAAAACCTGAAATCGCTGCTGTCACACTAGCATCCCACATATCCTGTAGGTGTCTGACAGACTCCTCTGGCACCCCTGACCTCCACATACAATACCACAACTACTCTCCAGACAGCATGTCATATGCTCTCTGTAGGTGCACATAGACACAATGCAGCTGCATCTCAGTCTGAGTGCAGAACTCCATCAACACTTGTGGATCAACATTTGCATCTGTACCACTCTCACCTGGCATGAAACTATACTGCAAATCATCAATCATCACCATGTTCTCAACCTAGCTGCCACCACCCTTTACCATTATCTCATCCTGTGACTGATTAATGTTATCCCTTACTTGTACTACAGCTCTGCAGACCACCCTTGTTCAGATAAGCAGTACCCATACATATTCACCAACATCTCACACATCCTCTAACTTTCCAAGATTACAGTAAACAATCCAGTTAAAGATACCACTGCCATGTCTCAGAAACACCTCCAGGCATCCACAGGTATGTCACCTGGAACAACAGCCTTTCCACTGTTAAACCCCCTCATAGCTATCCTTACATTCTCTTTGATAATCTGTTGTACCTCCTGATTAACCATACCCACCTCAGCCAACCTTTCCTCCCTCCCCCATTGTCCTCATGGAACAGGCCATCAAAGTGATTTTTCCATATGTTCTAAACACACTCCTAGCTTGTATGTTTCACCCATATTCCTTTATCACCCTTTTGTGCTGCACATCCTTCCTAACTATGTGCCTCTGTCTAGCCAATAGCTACAGGCTCTATACACCATCTGTGCTGTCCAACATTACATACAACCCCAGACTCCACATCCCTAGCCATGTCCAACACTCTCTTTGCCATGCACCCCATCTCTTTATAGTCATGTCTACTCTCTATATCTGTCTGTCAATCCCACTTCTCCTTTGCCAACACCTTTCTCTGCACACTCCCCTGTACTTCTCCATTCCACCACCATGCATGTAGAAGCAGTCACCATCTGGGCAGCATGTCAACCTGTGTATGATTGAGCATAGTAGGTCACAGGTGCATTAATGTAATGCTGAGTATGAGTACAAATTGGACACATCCACTGAGGGCAATTGGAAGGCCATCCCCATATATGTCTGTGGTCTCACATGCAACTATCCAACCCACCCTGTAATGGAGGTCAGCCACAGCACATATACACACACCATAGCTAAAGACAACCTGCTTCAGACATGTTTAGGGCAAACATCACCCCCCTCGGCTCAACATCAGTATAGAAGGATATGCACACCACATGCACCCCTACCCTCACCATTAATCAGGTGCAAACTGCCTACTTACACATAATGCTATGCATGTCCATACAATGCTGCTAGGTACTGGAGTATTATTTTATGTAATATTGTGGCTATTAATACCCATTACTAGTGAGCTGTCTCTGTAAAGAACTATGGACAATGTCTGATGTCCTGTGATGTGTTTTTCCTTGTTTATGTCTTTCAGGTGTAATGCAGAGGCTTCCAGCCTATGATGTCCAGGAGACAGCAGCCATAAATAAGGCCATCCTGGAACAATACCACATCCTCTTCAGTCAGGGTCGCCAACAGCAGTGGGAGAGGACAGCCCTCTGGGAAGACCTCACACAGAGAGTGAACACCTTGGAGAACCATGGCTGCATGTACGAAAAGGTCAGGCACAGATCAACTGACCTGATTCAGCATGCATGGCAATAGGCTGCTGCGGTGGTGAGGGACCATTCTGCTACAGGTGGGAGGCCAGCCAGAGAGGCCCCACTTACAGCAATGGAGGAGCTCATTGCCAACATTGGGGTGGCCCACAGAGAAGAACCACTACAAGATGTAGCTGTCATGGAGGTGGGTGCCACTCAGGAAACAGGCGAGGAGCATCCAGGTAAGGTAAAAGTCCACATCAGTGTAGTGAGGTTACATTTCAACTGTGTAGTCTTTAGATGCAGATGTCATTGCAAAATAGAGCACTGGGTGGGGTTTAGTAATGCACACATGTGCCCATTTCAGGTGAAGAATAGCAAATAGTGTAATATCATAGTGTAGACTGTATCTGTGCATACATGTAGCATTGCTGCTGGACCGATGGCTGTTGTGAAGCTGCTGAAAATACCTCTCCCTCACATTACCTAAGTACCTCCTGTCAACACAAGGCACAGCAGCCTGAGACTGGTAAGTATGAGATCTTCCTGTTGTGGCTTACCAGTATCCCAGGCATTTAAGGTCATGCATGTGGCCATGCACTGAACTCTTATAGACAACAAATTGCATGTATCTGCAAGATCACCTGTGGTGGGGTTCACTGCATGTTATCACAGGGGCCTATTTGCATGAGATGTCACATATCAGTAGCATAACTCACGAACCTGTTATTGCAGGACATCTGGATAATGATTTCCAAAATGTGGGGACAGAGTGCCAATAGTAGGGACATGTTGTATGCAGTACTGTGAGACAGTGGATATAAAAGGTGTACACACATGTCACAATGCCAGTTATGTGTGAGATATGACAATGTGAGCACAATATACAAGACCAAATCCATGCAACCTGTCATGTGACCTATAATCTGTGCAATGCAAATGTGAAGCATACACCTCTGTTAGGGGAACATGTATGTGAATGGAAACAGTCCAAGAAGCTAGATGCACATGTGTGGACAGGAGGAAGCTCATACTGGGGTATATCAGCGTGTGATACAACTACAACAGTTGATCAGATTGGGTACACACCTGCCATCAGTCATGGACTCCTGCAGTACCTGCATATAACAATCAGATCACATACCAGGATTATCCCAACACAGACCCACAGTTGCCTGCTACAGAAAAAGCCATGGTTCGCGTGCAGCCTAACATGCTGCAAAGGGATTGAACGCTATGAACACATACACACAGCATTGCATCTGGCATGGAACACAGTGCAGATAGTCATCAAAATGTGTACAAGAGATGGTGCAACAGTGACAGTTTGAAGAAGTGGGCATCCCTACACATATGTTGAGAAAATCATCACAGAAATGTCCAGGGAGGCTGCCAGGAGCTATGCAGCAACAGTGAAGGGTTATCAGACATCTCTGGCAAGTACTGGGTGTGTACTACATGTGACAACAGTCTTCCATGGACTCCACATGTCTTGGGTATAGGGTGTGTTTTGACGATGGCAGCTGTTCCTCACAACACACAACAGCCAGTTCTAGGTAACGTCTGGATGACAATACATCAACTTTTCAAAACGCATGTGTGGAAATGTATGAAGGTGTTATGAGACCAGGGTTGAACTCTCTTTGTGTACAATTTGGTCATGTTAGTTTGGCATAGTAACAGCACTGCACAACAGCAGAACAGCACTACCCACACAGTGAAGCAGGGTGATGGCAGTGCCCTGCTTTGGGCTTTCTGTCCACCAGCTTGAACTGGGACTTTAGCCAATTTGGATTGTATTATGACCACTTCCAAACATCAGTCCCTTGTGGTTATGATCTGTCTGGTGTCTGCCACATAGCTGTGGATGGGGAGGTATCCCAACATTGCACACAACAATGGGCCACACCCTACATCCAAATGAACAAAAGGATGGATTCACAAGAACACAATCAACAGTCTGCTGTGGCCAAGCGTGAGGCCACACCTACATATGAAACACAGTCTGTGTGTTGACCTGACAAGTGCTGTGCACAGGGGATGGCCTTGCAATCGGACAGATTTGGAGTTGTTTGTCAAGGGAGAGTTTGCAAACATTGTCATGTTGAGATATGCTATGCTGAGAAACACCACCACAAGAGGACTGACTACTGTATTGAGAGCAGCAGGTGCTTTACCAAAGTATTGGTTTCTAGGTGTGCACCTTCTGCAGGCCAGCTATTGTAATACTAACATGTACAATATGCCACCCCTACCTGATGTGTATGTTTCTCATTCAGAATGCACAGGTTACATGTCATACGAAATGGTGAAAATCTCATGGCAATATTCATGTGGTCTCATGTGATATGTCACAAAACCCTTGCATGTTAAGAGGGGTGAGTACACTTACTATATCCACTGTCAGTTTGTGAAGTTGTTTGAGGAAATGCCATTGTTTTCACATAGATGTATTGCAGGTTATGACAACTGGAAATTACAGTTTGACATTAAAAGTAGTGTCACCAATCCACTGGTCAAGCCAGTAATGTACTAGACCAACATAGGAGGTATGTGCCGCAGACAGGGAGTATGACCCACATATTGAAATAGTTGTGAAAACTCTGTACAGTTTGTAGTTATGTTCCCTAGGTTTTGCCACAGTGCTATACAGTTGAACAGCACTGATGTCTACATGGGTGTAGCTTGTTCTAGATGAAGGCTCGACACCTACTAAAGACACTCACACATCCCAGTGGTGTAAAGTAGTAGTAAAACTAAGTTGAAAGGTATGCACTGCATGATGTTGAGATTCTGTCTAGACTGTGTCTGTTGTGGTCTGGGTGTGTGTCATGACTGTCACCCTCTGCCTAATGTAAGGTCTGTGTAATGCCTGTGGGACACCTTGTGTGTGTGAGTGTGTGTGTTTGTGTGTGAGTGTGTAAGTGTGTGTGTTTGTGTGTGAGTGTGTGTGTGAGTGTGTGCGTGTGTGTGTGAGTGTGTGTGTGTGTGTGAGTGTGAGTGTGTGTGTGTGTGTGTGTGTGAGTGTGTGTGTGTGTGTGTGTGTGTGTGTGTGTGTGTGTGTGTGAGTGTGTGTGTGAGTGTGAGTGTATGTGAGTGTGTGTGTGTGTGAGTGTGTGTGAGTGTGTGAGACTGTGTGTATGATAGCAAGCTGTATAATGATGTTTGTAATGTACATATCTTGTCTTTTCCTCACAGGTGGGCATGGTGGTCCCAGTCCCTCCCGCTATACAGGTGATATTAGCTTGTTTGGTGACTCTGACCATGATGACAACCATAGTGGGGCACAGGTGGGGTTGTCATAGGCTGTAGCTGTGTCACCAGTTGGCATTCCACCTTTGTCAACCACACATTCCCTGTCACCAGTGGCCACAAGTGAAGGACAGCTGGGTGCAGGCACAGGACATGCAAGTGTGGAGACTATGGCAAGTGAGCAGCCAACCACTAGTCATAGCCAGACTGCTGGTGAGGTCACACACAGGCAGACAGGCAGGGGTGATCAAAGGAGGATTGCTGCCTGTCCAGCCCATGTAGCAAGTGCCAATGCAGCAGTTACCAAGTGCATGTTTTGGGCTGTAATGGATGCGCAGGCATGTAATGAACGGAACACCAGACAACTGCACAGGGTTGTGGCAGACCATCTCCCTGGTGCTCATGGCTGTCTGCAGGACCTTGTTGCAGTCAGGCGTGAGGGCAATGAGATCATTAATAGATGGTTGGGTGAGATTGGGGCACTCATCAGCTGTGGAATATCTGTGCTTGAACGTTTGGCAGGGGAGAGGCAGCAGTCGCATGGACATAGCTTAGCACCACAATCAGCTAGGGGTCCACGTGGTCATCCACCATCATGCTCCCATAGTGGCAGTGATACCGGCAGTACTGAGGGTGGTGTGCTGTCCACGCCATGACTTAGCAGGCCATGGCCACGTGGTCCTGGCCGATCTCAACAGGGTCACTGTTCCAGCAGACATCAGTCACCATCAGGGGGTAGCACTGCCTCGGCCCTTGGGCCTGATGGTGCCTCAGACCCACGGCAGGTCCAGTTCCCATATCCGTGGCCAGAGATGGTGAATTGTACACCCTGCCATGTATGGCCCACAGCTGTCCACAAGACATCAGTGTAGGGTAGCCACATGGTGTGACTGTGTGCAGGCAGACACACACACATATCACAATCAGGAAAGAGGTCACTTCCACACACATGCACCAAACATGCATAGGTCATATCATTACCACACCCCAAACACACACCCATAATGTCAACCGAATGGCACAGCCTAGGCCTTTGGCAAACCCGCACAACACGCTGTGCATATGATGAAACCTGTGCCAGATCCTTGCCATCCATACTATCGATGCAGGGACATGCAACTATGGGTGATTATACTGAATTTTAGCTATGTAATGTGTAAGGTGCTGTCATCTGGCATGGATAAGGGGTACACCTCAGAGTGTGTGTACAGTTTTGGCTATTGTGCATTCTTGCCATTAGTAAAGCTGAGTGAATGTGTTCTCACAGTCTGTATTCTGTTTGTGTCCTTGGTGTCTGTGTGAAAACCAGGATGTGGGCCTGCAAGAAGTCCAAGGGTATAGCAATGTGATAACACATCAGTCATGCCATGGGCAAGGTACAGTTCTATCCACT
>NC_056733.1:1322035148-1322130495 GCF_019279795.1 Protopterus annectens
GTATTACTGCAGCACAGGCTAAAACACCACTGTCCAAGGCCAAGAGTACAGTTTCTATGGTACCTGAGAATATACCTGGCTGTGTTCTACATGAACTGCAGAGTGACCTGGCACCTTGCCTGTGCGCCCTCTTCAAGCATAGCATCACTTCATGCTTTGTCCCTACTGAATTGTACACTACTACAGTCACCCCTCTCCACAAACGAGGTGTAACTACAGACCCTGGGAAATACCGCCCCAACTGCCTGACAAGTCTGCTATGCGAAGCTATGGAATGCATCATCATGCACCTAATAAACAAGGATATGGGAATCTGCAGACTCAGGATCACACAGTTTATCTTTGTGAAGGGTAGGTCATACCTGCTCATTCCACCTGGTCATCTTCTAGGTGTCGGTCATCTGATCTGTGGATGAAGGCAAGGTGACACATACAGCCTACATTGATCTGACCAAAGCCTTTGATAACATTCCCCACTCACTAACTGGGTGGGAACGGAGAACACAAATACAGGGGTAGATTGGACATACTGCTGTCATACATTGAGACAGTTGCAGATGTCACTGGGTTTGTTGTAACATCCTTTATGAGGAATATGAAGTCAGTAATACCCACAGATGTGAATATTTACTAACTGCATTCCCCAGAGTCCACAATTGATTTACCAAGGACACCAACTGTCTGGTGAACATACCAAAACATAACAGGCAGACATGTGGCCAGTCCGTGAACAGTGTCCCAGTGGAAATGTATTTCAGAGACATATCACTGTGAGTCATGACATCACACACTAAATGCATGTCCACACAAACCATGTCAATCTATCAATCCACCATGTGTGTAACTGCACTGATGACGTAGAATCTGTTCACAAATCTGGGGATATGTTCCCCATGTTTGGTTGGCTGTCTCCACATGTCCTGTCCTGTGGTGTATTTCCACTAACTGTATGTGAATCTGTAGGTCACCACCTCTGTAATGTCCCTCACACAGGCAAGGAAATGGGGCAAGGCCCTTATTAAGCAATGTCCCATATGTTGGAACTAGCAGCAGTGTCCAGGCCCACAGCACAATACAATGTGGGCACCTATATAATAGTATGGCCATAGCAATACCTGACATCTGCACATCTGGACAGAGGACAGACAGTAAGTATATAGCCAACAGGTTATGCATTAGGATGAATGTTTTGCAAGCTACACGTCTGAAACTGAATTGTATGCCATTACTACATGACAGCAGTCCTCAATGACATGTCCAAAAAAATAGTAGTCTACAGTTAATATCAACATATCAGGTCAATATCTAATAGGAGATACATATAAACATACAACTCAAACACCAAGAACAAGATACTCAGTACTCAGAGTCCAGCTTTACATGCAGGGGTGTATGTTTCCAGTACTGCAATCTGTAACCTACTCTTACTTGAAAAAGCACCGTTAAAAGTACTAACTTAATGATACAATATGTGTTAAACTATTTCTGTCAACCAGTGCACTGTAGCTGGTGTAACATGCAAGTGTGACTGCATATAACCTGGGATACTACCCATGTATGAAACAAATCCAAAGAGAAAAGATTGTGGTACTACCCATGTATACCCAGGTGTGCCATACAGTATATTCACACCCCTTGTAACTGTAATGACAGCACATAGAAGCATGTTATGTACAGAAAATAAAATACACTTATTAAAGATGTCATTACCCTTCTATTTTATCATACTGGAATGTGATCACTGGTTACCAGGGCTGAGCTATGCTTAGAAGGTGTAAGCATTGCTTAAATGTAAATGCTAAGCAGATTTGCTCACTGGGAAATGAAGCCTACACAATGTAAGCGCCTATTTTTTTAACCATACATTAGCAGTGCTTAGCTTCATGCAAACCCGAACAAACCCACTTAAAGCCACTTTAAAGTGCTTCAATCACCCTGTCTCCATCAGCCCTTGTTCTGCCCAGCAACAAAATAAATGGCCCTTGCAGCACTTGAACCCAGGACCCTGTGCATTATAGTCACAGCACTTAACCACTAAGCCACCTGAGCTGTAAGAATGTTTGTTGGTTTTTCAAATGTATCATTCAGTACACATACTGAACAGTAGTGAACAACTGCTTTGACTACTACAATTGTTTAGTACTTGCAAATGAAAATAGTGTTGAATCAGTCATGTTCTTATATATAAATAAACGGGTCTCCTTGACTTCATCAACATGCCGAAACACTGACGCTAAGAAGACCGAGACGAGAAGACCGACGAGACAGATGATCGACAATGTGAAATCCCAACAGCCGAAACACCTACATGGGCAACGTGTGAGCGCGAGCAGACAGGTAAGTGTGTGCTAGTGAGGGATTTAGCATTAGGGAGCGGACAGGTAAGTGTGTGCTAGTGAGGGATTTAGCATTAGGGAGCGGACAGGTAAGTGTGCGATAGTGAGGGATTTAGCGTTAGGGAGCGGACAGGTAAGTGTGAGATAGTGTAGGATTTAGGGTTAGGGTGCGGGAAAGGTGAATGTGTGGTAGTGATGGACATTAGGTGTAGTGGCGGGTTAAGTGAGTTAGGGTTAGGGTGCGGGTAGGGTAAGTGTGCGATAGTGATGGAATGTAGGTTTAGTGGCGGGTTAAGTGAGTTAGGGTTAGGGTGCGGGTAGGGTAAGTGTGTGGTAGTGTCGGACCTTAGGGTTAGGGTTTGGGTTAGGGTTAGTGCATGTATAGTTGTGTGTTATGTGTAGTTTACGTTTTGTGTGTCTGTGTTTTGGGTGTCAGTGTTATGGTGTTCGGTTTTGTGAGTTATCGGTTTTGTGCGTTTTCGGTGTTTTGGTGTCATTGTTTTGAGTGTCAGGTTTGTGGCGTGTCGGTGTTGTGATAGGGATCCAAATAAACACATTTCAGATTAATATGGTGGGATACATCTGATTGGTATTTCCAACTACCCTCTGTGATGCTGTTTTTCACACACCCACATGAATTCCTGCTCACAGTGAAGGAGAAGGGGTAACACCTACTTGCAGTGCTTGCTTATAGGAGTGTGTTTCCATGCAATTGGCTATAGGAATGATACCATGGGTGTTCCACATGCAATTAGCAGGTGGAGGACTCCAATTTGTGCACAGGCCATCAGCTGATCATGAGCATTATCTACCAATGTCAAGCTCCTGCCTATGCAAAACAGATACATTTTTTCCACATCTACCAGAGAAGGGGAGAGAGAGAGAGAGAGAGAGAGAGACAAATAGACAGAAGGAAAGAAAGGATGAGAGAAAGAGACAAGCGTGTTTGTGTATGATGTGTGAGTGGAGAGAGATCTCTGGGTATTATAATAGTTGTCTAAAGATACACTTATGGCTGTGGATTGTCTACAACAACTTCTATGGTGTTTGACAACTGTTGGCCTTGTAATGTGACATTGGGACATATGGGTCCTCAATATGAAAATGTAGCAAAACCCATCCTTTTATTACACAATCACACCAGCACCCACACAGGATACTGCTGACTAGCATACACACACACACTCACTTGCCAGTACTGTGTTTCAAACCCCTACCTAGCTATGGTATTGGTACTGCAGTGTTATGCAGTTATTGCAGGCACCACAGAGCTTATATGTTGGAGAGCTGTCCAAAGGTATCTTTGAAGGTGAGTGACATCAGTTGTAGTGCTAAAGGAGGGGAGAGGGAAGTGTGAATGACCACAAAATCTGGTGTCAACAAAGACATGCACACTCTCACACACAAACACACACATTAGCACAGTTGCCAGGACTAGAACTCTTACTTAACTAGCTTGCTACACTATGGCATTACACAGTTATTGAAAGCACCACAGAGTTTATATGTTGAAGAGCTGTCCAAAGGTATCTTTGAAGGTGAGTGGCATCAGCTGCAGTGCTAAAGGAGGGGAGAGGGAAGTGTAAGAAATGTGAATGACCTCAAAATCACATATCAACAAAGACACACACACTCTTATGCACATTATCACAGTTGCCAGGACCAGAATTAGAACTCCTACCTAACTCGTTTACTACATTACAGTATTACACAGTTATTGTGAATGCCATGGAGCTTATAGGGCTGAGATTTGGCCAAAGGGTTATTTCAAGGTGATTGATATTAGCAGGCATGCTAAAGTAGGGCAATGGCAGGTGTAGTGAGTGTGAATGGCCTCAAAATCATTCATCTCCACACACACACACAAAATCACAGTTGCCAGTACCAGGATTCGATGTCCGACCTAACTAGTTTGCTACACTACAGTATTACGCAGCTATCATGAGAGCCATGGAGCTTGCAGGGCTGAGATTTGGCCAAAGGGTTATTTCAAGGTGACTGACATCAGCAGGCATGCTAAAGTAGGCCAATGGCAGGTGTAGTGGTGTGAATGTCCTCAAAAGCATTCTTCTCCACAAGCACACACACACAATCACAGTTGCCAGGACCAGGATTAGAGTTCCTACATATCTAGTTTGCTACACTATAGTATTACACTGCAGTATTACGAGCACCACAGAGCTTCTAGGGCTAAGATTTGGCCAAAAGGTTATTTCAAGGTGGCTGACATCAGCAGGTGTGCTAAAGAAGGCCAATGGCACACACACACACACACACACACACACACACACACACACACACACACACACACACACACACACACACACTAGCACAGATGCTAGAACCAGGATTAGAACTCCTACCTCACTAGTTTGCTACACTACAGTATTACACAGTTATCACGAGCACCACGGAGCTTACAGGGTTGATACTTGACCAATGGTTTATTTCAGGGTGACTGACATCAACAGGAGTGCTAACATGGACAATGGGAAGTGCAGTGTGTGTGAATGGGCCATAAATCTTTCCTCTGGAAACACACACACACACACACACACACACACACACACACACACACACACACACACACACACACACACACACACACACACACAAAATCAGTCACACACAACTTTACATTTGACAGGACTGAGCAGACAAATGCTACATGAATACTGATTTGTACTATCATTTTACACAGTTATCACAAGCACCACAGAGACTATAGGGCTGAGGGCTACCAAAAGGAATGTGTACAGTGATTGACATCAGCACATCATGTGATATCAGCCAATTGGATGTGTAGTGGGTGGGACAGGCCTCATAATGGAATTCTCTCTGTCAGTGTCTGTCTCTCTCTTCCCCACATCTGTGTGTGTGTATGTTTGCCATATTATAGTGTGTTGGTCTTGGATATGTGTGAGTATTTCTATCCAATGCATGTGTGAAGCATGAATGGTGTACAATTTGGTGTGTGTGCACAGACATCTGCGAATGACAGATATGTATAGTCTACTGTGTTGTCAGACATGGGCTTCATTTCTCTAAGTGTAGGAGCATGCCCAGTATGACCTTCTGTATTGAGTGTGTGAATCCATTCCAGGTAGGGTTGTACTCCAGTCCAGGGTTTGGTGTTCTACACATACAGCTAGCAATCTATTTCTGCAGGATATCTGTAGATACGTTGAGAATATGGAGTCACAATGGGCGACAGATAGGGGGATACTGTAACTATTGCTGTCTTTGCTGCTTGTGTTATATGGCTGGTATTAGCAGAGATATTCAGACATATGTACTGTTTTACACTGTGATGTATTATGTCATCGACTACTGACAGATATAATTATTTGTTCACAGTTATTTACTGGGAAATACAAGATGAATGAAGCTGAGTCCAGTATTGTGGTCCCCAGCCTACACATTCTTGCACACTCCTGCCATACTGGAGGGGTAGCTACAGACACTTGCTGATGAGTCTGTGTAAATGGTCCAGCACCTTGGTACTATGGCTTCTGAGAACCCCCTTCTTGTACATATATCGACTGAAGAGAATGGCCATATCCTGCTGTGCCCATACCTCTCAGCTGTACAGATTCACTCAGGTTACCCAGAGGCATGGCTCATATATTTGGTCAGTTCCCCTTCACATTGTGGCTTACGAGCAGGATTGTAGCCACCCATTACTGGGTTTGCAGGCAGGGGTAGTATGAGCACACATCAGAGTTTCAGACTTCACACACTCCATGACATCCATGCGTCTACACCCCCCTTTGTTATTCTATCTCTTCCTAACATTATGCAAGCAATATCTGAGAAGTATCCCTATAGTTGACCCTTCACCCTAGCAGTATTTATGGATTGGACCATAGTTCTTGCAATGGGACATGGGGGGCATGCTACTGGGATTTGTCAACATGGCCTTGCATTTGTGTTCTGTTGACTGTGTTAGGTTGTTAGCTGTGCTCTCATGAGATCCCATACATTGGCACTATGGGTGAGGCACACGCCTTTGACAGAGGATTGTAGGC
The DNA here is from genome assembly GCF_019279795.1 of Protopterus annectens. Classification (NCBI taxonomy): domain Eukaryota; kingdom Metazoa; phylum Chordata; order Ceratodontiformes; family Protopteridae; genus Protopterus; species Protopterus annectens. Next base: position 1,322,041,513 of record NC_056733.1, read on the forward strand.
CATTTTGTAGTGATGCAGGCCATCTGTAGCAGGCCACTGCATTCTGTCACTCCTACATTCCCAGGCTGTGAGTCAGTGGATTTCCCTGGGGTGACAGGGTAAGTGTGCAAGGTGTTAATGGCAATAGTTCCTGTCCATATTGATCCATTGGTCTTGATGTAGGCAGGGTGCTGCTTACAGCTAGGGATACAACTGCATAGGACAGCTCTTCAGCATGGTGCCTTCTGTGGGTATTCCCATACAGAAGTGGGGTCATATTGTACTCATTCCCAACAGCAAGGATAAACCTGTGATAAACCTGTGGCTGATGGTGAGGTGAGCTGCATGCATGTGTGATATGGAAGCTGCTTGCAGCTGACTCACAGATATACCTGGGACATTCCCCTTATGTTGCCTTGTGCAGGGACATAGGCAGTCTCTCATACTACATAACTGTGCCTTTTGTGGTCTGCCACTGATTGGCCAGACTACATCAGTATTCCATACTACACGGACAACTAATGTGCTGCTAACCTGTCAGTACAATTCCAATGTTGTGTGCAACTGACAGTTACATTTTATGCACTCTGTCTAGGATACTTCCACCTGTGGTACTGTGTGTGTGTATGGGCCCACATTCATGGCATGTCCATCTTTCAGATGGTGACAGATATTGATATCTGGACAGTGAGTATGGATGACTGGTGACATAGGTATTGCTGCATAGCATTGTGTTTGGCACTGCAGTTGTTGGAACATGGCCCTGTCAACCACAGTACTGCCCATAGGCCACCAACACACAACCCTTCATGCCTACATGCTGACCACTTCCAGACAGTATTGAACACACAAAAACCTAACACACAGACCCCTGCATATTGTACACATGCACCAATTTATCCTGTAGATTGTGCCAACTCGGGTAATCTGTGCTCCACTGATACTACTCCTCACACTTACATGTTACTGCATTTCTACATAGGATTGTGGGGGGGGGGCACACCTGACGACTTTAAACATTTGCTATGACTGTACTGGTATTTCAGGTACTCTGTTGGCTTCCACATCATTTTGTATTCTGACCTGTCATGCAGACTGGGGGCATATCAGTGGAGTACAGATCTTAGGTTTTATTGACCTACATTTCAGTTTCAGACTTCTTAACCTTCAGAACTAACATACAACTGCCAGACATGTTGCAGTCTGTCTGTGTAGGTCTGGAGGGGGGGCTGTTCACCATTGTCATCAGTTAGAGGCCTTAGCCCAGCCTTTCTTTATGGTCATCTACACCTGTCCTGTTGGCTGAGGCTGGTGATGGGTATGTGAGCCTCACTGACATGTATGTGTGTGTCCTATGGACACACATTTGGGCCACCACATATACTGCAGTGGGATTTGTCACCTTGTCTAGTACAGCCTAGTGTGTTGACACCAGTATTTTTTATGGATTTCTTGCTGTCCATATAGGTGTCCAGTATCTGCTGCCATCCCATTCAGCCACCCGATTCCCTTGCATGCTTGCATCCATACCATAGATACAACTATCAGAACATACTACTCCATTCAGTAATTGATAGGAAGAATGACTTAACTTGTGGCTGGGCCAGTATTAAGGATGGTGCTGGAGGACTGACTATGTCGGATGCACATAGTACACTCCCTATACATCGTAAAGCACAGGTAGTGTCATGTTTGGCATCCCTTTTACTGTATGTGCAAGTCAGAGAGAGGTGTCATTTCTTGGTTCCCTACCATGTCAGTGTATGTTGCTATGCGTTGCCTCTTTGCCAAGGCCTGGGCATACTGGGCATGCCTGCTTCTGCCTACATGGGCAGGCTCAGGCGGTTCCTCCTCCAAGTCCCTCTGTGCCAGTGATTGCCTTGGCAATACTGTGGGGCTTTGTGGCCTTGCCCCGTGTTGTTCTTGCTGCAGCTGTTTCTGCAGGATCATATTGTGTGGCATGGCACATACTATGAATATATGTGTACATGTATCTGAAGAGTACTGCAAGACTCCACTGGATATGTCCAGGCAGTGGAACGGTGAGTTGAGCATCCCAACCACATGCACTATTATGATTCTGGTTTGTGAGTGTGCCTCATTATGGAGTTCTTATTCAGGTGTGTGCATTTCTGAGGGGTGTCATCAGCCATGGCTCCAGTCCGTAGCCAGCATATCTCACTAGGTGGCCATATGGAATGTCCCCGATGGCAAATGACTGGTACAGCTGTGTCATATTCCAGATGTGGTAGTCGTGATAGCTTCTAGGGCTGCCAGCACACACATTCAAGATAATACCCTGGGCATTGCACACGACATGGCAGTTGATGGAGGGGAAGCCCTCGCAGTTTATGTAGACCCTACCCCACTCACCAGGTGGTGTTTTGATGTGTATGCAGTCTATAGCACCTACTACCTCAGGGTATTCTGCTATTTGGTGGAAGAGATGCATACTGCTGGTGAATGCCTCACAGGTGATGGGGAAATATATGTGCTCAATGGCATGTGCTGACATGGCTTCCAGGAACTGGTGGTGCACCCTGGATGCTGATGCCTGTGAAATCCCCATGATATCGCCAGTTGCCCTTTGGAAGGTACCTGTGGCTAGTATTCTTAAGCCTACACATACCTTGGTATCCACTGGGATGGGTTCCCCTCTGTTAGTTCTGTGTGTGAGGTGGGGCTGGCACAGCTCAACAATTTGCTGTAGAATGTCCCTGTCCACCCTATAGCACTTTACTATCTTCAGCTCATGTAGGCCCTGGTCGGTTACCCTGGGTCTGTACACTCTTCTCCTCCTCCTCACTGTAGGATGGTCATCAGCATTCATATCCTCACCACCCTCAGCCTCTTGCGCATATTGATGTATGAGAGCAACAGCAGCCCCTATAATTTTTTTAGTTTTGTCAGGTAAAATTTCCCTGTCTGTGTACACCGGTGGTGTAGAGGTTGTGGGAAAAAAACAGAGTGAAAGGGGTTTGCATAGTTTATAGTAGTGTGCTGGGCTGGGCTGCTGCCTGTGTAATTGGCTGATTCTGACACATTTCACCTGCCAGCTATGCTAGTTCTCCTTGATTGCCTTCCTATTGCTGTTTTCCCTTCCCAATTGCCTTCCCGTTTAAGCCTTGAGGCACACCGCGCATACCCAGTGCTCACATGTGTACTGAGCTGCTATTTCCTGTTTTTATTTTTTTTTTGTTTAAAACCCAGTGCACACCTGTTTAGGCAGAGAAAACAGTGATCAATAATGTGAGACACCCCCCCCCCCCTTCCTTAGCTCTGCTTAGCTAAGAGCAAACACAGACTGCAAGGCTCCAATAAGTTTACACCAAAGCATGACACACCCCCTACTGAAGTCATCCTCTTGTCCTGCTTACATGGTTCCCCATTCCTGCACCTGCATGATTAGGTGCAGGCTTCCAGTAGGTAGAAATCTGTGATTCAGTATAGGTTCCTTCATTTGCATACCCCATTGTGAAGGTCCATAGTTACAATTCCCAAGCATACCCTTTCCCCTTGGCAACCAGTGATCCCTTGTCTTGTTTACATTCTGCCTGCCGTTGACTATAATGGCAGAATGTTTATTTCTATTAAATGGCAGTTTTCCCTTTCTTTTCTTTTTTTTTTTTCTTTTTCGCAGCCCCGTGTTTGCACGCCACTGCCCTTAGCTTAAACGGACGAGATCGGCCAAAAAAAAAAAAAGTTTTATTTTTACAAAAAATATATTTTGTTTAATACCAATGGCCTTATATTTGGCCATTGGCTTGTCTATTCTACATAATACATGCTTTTCACGAGCTGTCATGCCTCTGTTTTGTCAGATGCAAAAATGTATTCGGCTACTAGCCGAATACATTTTTGCACTGACACTGTTCCTATATGGAAGCCATTCAGCTTGCTGGATTGCCAAATCACCTCATTTGCATGGTTTTCACCAGTAAATGAGGTGATTTGCATACTGAACAGAATTCTGTGCAGGAACAGTATAGGGCCTATCCTGGATCACACGGTGGCCATATTGCATACAGGAGTAGCTATATATGGAAACCTCATCTTCCTGTAAGGAGACAAAAGTGCGTAATCTTTGGATATTATATTGCTGCCTTTTATTAAAATAATTCCTTGGATATTGTGGTGCTAAGTATTTTTTGAAATATATTTTTGGATTTACAACTGCTTATTGAGGAGGGGCAGCCTTTATTGGTGGCTTGTACACTGAATTACTGTGTTTATCGGTTGTGGATTGTTTAGTGTGTCCTTGGCATTGTTTCTTGATAATCTTTATGAGTTACTAGAAAGCACAAAAATGGGTCAAGGATGTTCTTGAATGCAGATTGTGTGCACTTAGTGTAGGCATTAATGAATCCAGCCAATAGTTTATAGGTTCATAGGTTCATAGGTTCATAGGTTGGTACTAGGCTATCAGCCCTAGGGCCTATACAAACCTAGCCATAACAATTCCATGGCAATTTCTTCCCTCACTATTTACTTCCATGGACTTAATTAGTACATTTCTTAATTTGAATCAGTAAAACAAATGTTATTTTGAAAAATTTGAAAAAAATATTTCAGACATGTCCACAAATTTAAAGAAGAGATATATACATATATTAAAAATGAATATATAACCTTACTAACAGGATTAACAATATATAGCCTAGAAGTAACCTAGCTGCTAGAGTAACTCTCTCAAGTAAACCTGAAAAAAAAGTCCGGAAAGCCACAAGAGTGTTAAACAATTTAGGTCAGATTTCTGCAGTTAATTGCAGGAGTTTTCTTGATAGAACATACTAGCAAGATAACTAGGATAAAATTGGAAATAATTTATATTGATAGCCATCAATCTTTTGGAAAACTATCTTTCTTGAATTATTATTTATTTATTTATTTATTATTTAACATTTGCTTACCATGAAAGTCTGACTGGGCATGGTTCCCATTTTCAGTGGAGGCCCCTGGGAGAAAATCTCCATAAAGATTAGTACAACAAATACAGTAAATACAAATTATAACGTATATAAATTATAAAGTCATATAGAATTTATAGAAGATAGATTGTATTTGAATTATGTTAATATTTGCAAAATAATCAAACAAAAATGTTATACTAATATCACAATTATTACAATTATTAATCTCCATGATCATAACAATGTAAATTGTTACCATTTCCTTCTTTTTTTCTCTTTGCTTTTTCTTCCCATCCCCCTTTCCTTTCTTATCTCTTGCTTTTCTTTTTTTCCTCCCTTCAATCTTTTTTAATACATTTAACAAAAAAAATTAACAATGAGAGTTACAAAATTGTATTTTTAACTCTTTAGAACCATTACATTCATCTTTACTTTGCTTCTTTTAAATTAATAAAATAAATGAAAAAAATGAGTATTCATAAATGTCATTAGAGTTCATGTGTTATTATAAGTAATATACAAGGATTATTCATACCCATGTGCAAAATGGGAAAAGGGCTTGAGGATGGATGGATGGATGGATCTATATTTAAATGAAATAGCATAAGGCATAAAACTAGCAGTGAATGAAAAGTTAGGAAAGAAAATAAAACATTCAGAATAATAGAAATAACTCCAATTTTAATATATAGAAATATTTCCCATTTTCTCCTTTAAGGTAGGGAAATATTTCATTTTTTAATGAAACTAAACTAATGACAGGTTTAGTTTTCATTCTGAAGTCCTCTAATCTTGACAATTTACTAGTTACTCAGTTCCTGTTTTATTCCCTTTCAAATCATTCCAAATTTTAACTCATAGTATAAATAAAGGGAAAGTAGTTTATATATGGTTAGCCCCTCTAGTCTTTATTAATATTTGTGAAATTATAATTCTTATTATATCCTTACATATTATTTACATTTCACATTATAGGGACCTGTTCACTGCAACTGTTATATATTACAGTAGCAGATTTTATTTAAAAAGTTTAAAAAGACTAGAAGGTTATCTTATAGAATGATAATATGCACATTTACTGGCATGTCACCCAAACAAGACTCCAAGTCATAAAGCCAAAGTTTTGATAACAGGAAGGGTATCTAACATCCAGTTATATTCTAGAATATTTAATAGGTTCTCTAAACTGACAACCTTCAGTTGCTGCTTAATAAACAAAGAGAATGTACAGAGTGCCAGCAGTTGAACAACAGTATTTTACCAATTAGAATGTTCTTATTATCAGGCTGTATCTCAGGAAATGGATAAAGCATGATCAGCCTATGACTTATAAACATCACAGTATTTAAAATAATGGCTGTAGTCATAACAAACTTATGTATTGCTTTTTCTTCAGTTTAACTTTTAATGTATATGTGTACATGTGCAGTTATAGAGTGATCAATACCGTAACAGGATAGGAATGTGTAATTTTGGAAACTCAAGTACTGTCACTCTTCAAAGTCTGTTCTCATAAAGCAGATCATACTAATGTTTACATTTTCTTAAACTTGTGCTGAATTAAAAGTTTGGCAGAACATCCATGTAGACATAGAAATAAGCCTTCCCAATCTCATGTAACACCCTGAAGTTTGCTACAATTTTTTCAAGAATTTTTGACTGCCATGATTATGTTAAAAGAACTGCAGCTGGCTCAGAGTTCTCTGTAATAATCATATTAACAACAGATGCGTGGCTGAGACATAAATACACCTATTCCAATAACCTAACTAAAATTCACATTAATTCATATAATTACAATATGCTGGAAGTCGTCTAATTACTTCTTTCAAAAAGTACTGTTACCATGTTATATGATATTAACACATTTAAATTATATCATCGAGTGTTTGGAAACTCAAAATTCATATGGTCAAGACCATATGACTGAGTTTCTGAAAACTCAGAAAAAAAAATAAGCAATCTATGTTTTTTCAGGGGAGCAAGCCCACCTCACCACCATGCGTAAGGCTGTGTCCCCATACCTCCTTGCAAATTATATATACCAACTCTGGGATCACATTACAATGGGAAAAAAGGGTAAATTTCCCATTGAAGCACTTCTATGTAGATCATGGTAGAGTGAGGATTGGGAAATTTACCCTTTTCCCTACTGTAGTGCAGGTGGTGCAGACCTCCCACATGGGAGGTGCAGTGGGGCTTGTCCCCCTGCAGAAACATACATTTTTTTTAAATTTTGAGTTTTCAGAAACTTGGTCATATAGTCTCGACCATTTGAATTTTGAGTTTCTGAAAATTTGATGATATGATATAAATCTGATATTGACACATGCTTCCAGCTGACAGCACTGGCTAAAAAAATGCAGAATGGGAAAACAGATAAAAACAGTGAACAGTATTTTCCAAGTGAACCTAACGTCGAAGCAACCACATTTATTAGATAAATAAATATCTCAGCAGTGAAATGAAAACTCATAGTTCACAAAGGTAAGTCAAATAAAAGACTGATTTCTAAAGCAGTTTATAAATTAATAAATGGAAGTGTAGCAATTCAGGTAACATGTACTTCTATGTGATTTGTATAATTATGTGTTACTCATGGTGATCATGCTCAGCTAAACCTGTTATTTTTGAATTCATTCCATTGTTTTAATTATAATATAATATTATGCTTTTAATAAGAATTTGTGCTATTCTGTTTTCACAATTTTAAAGTACCTTTTTAATGAAAATGTACCTTTTATTGAGTTCTAATGCATAGACGCCTATACGTTGCTACAAAAATAGCATATTTACTGTTAATTTCATTTGTAATACAATCTGTAGATTAATATATTACAAGACAGATGAAGTCTTGAGAAATCAGTATTATCTGCCTCATTAACAGATGTAACAGTCTTCTTTTCTTTAGATCTTAATCATCCATGCTTTTTGTATTTATCTGGATTATTTTATTTTGTCTAATTATCCTGAAAGAGCTCTTCAAAGTAACATCAAATAGCAATTCCTGATAACATGCCAGTCAACTCTCACTCACCTAACCAGCAATACAATACCATATTCTGTCATCCATGAACTTAAATTTTTCCAAAACACTGGCCATCAAATAGCTAGTATTTTGTAATATTCCCTTTGCAACCATTAGTGATCGGAAGGAAAACAATCAAAGCCATGGTATCCCAGTCAAAGTCACCCACCTAATACACTGAGCAACATCATTTCCCTAACCACAACTCTCCTACAGGGAATTGCGAATGAATGATGTAAAATGCCTGAGTAGTATTATAAGTTTTCCCCACAGCACAACTCAACAATAACTTCATTTTTTTCTAATGCAGAAGCCATTTAAGGCAAATTCAAACTGTAAACCTTAAATCTCAAAACAGCACAATGATTCTAGTTCCCTTAAACTGACTATATAAAAAAAAACCTTAGCATGTTTATTTCCTATCACACAAAATGAACCACAATCAACTATTTTAGAAATTGGACATAAATATATTTTCAAAGAACATCTGCTTTCTCTTTTATTTCTCCCTTTTTTTCTTGAAAATAATGTATAGCATGTTTGAGACTGCTTTAAATGTTTGAAACCACCTTAAGATTTGCATATCCACTGAGCACAGAAGAAGTTATCAGGGACCTGGGGACCCAGGTTGATAGTAGTCTGTCATTCGACACCCATGTAGCTAAAGTAGTTAGGAAGACCTTCTACATTGCCCACCTTATCATGAAGGGATTCTCATCTAGATCAAGGGAGGTCATAGTCTCCCTTTACTCATCACTCATCAGACCAATGATTGAGTACAATGCCCCATTCGGAATGTATCTGACCCGACACTTGCAGCAGCTGGAGGCCACAAAAGTTCCTCACCAAAAGGATAAAGGGTCTCAAAAATCTGTCCTATGCTGCCCGACTGAAAGAACTCCAGCTCTATTCAGTCGCTACCGCTTGCTCAGAGGTGACCTTTGCCTAACATACAAGGCCATGTCAAACCCAGATTTGATGAATATGCTTCACCTCAAAAGATCTAGATCCATCAGAGCCACAAGGGCGGGCGACTTAAACCTTGACACGGCTATTAATAGGACGTGCTGGAGGGATAGATTCATCACCCAAAGACTCCCTATGCTGTGGAACAAAATCCCGGTACATGTGAGGCAGAGCACCTCGCTGGCCTTGTTCAAGAGAAATCTTGACCAATGGATGGGAGATCGCAGATATACCCCAGGGATTACCTCAGTGTCACTGCTCGACAGAGGCACAGCAAAATAATGGGTATAGTTCCCCATACTAAAGGGGTGGCGTAAGCCACAAAACGATGGGCTAGGCTTGTAAATGCCCTCGGGCAGATAGCCTAGTATGAACCTATGAACCTATATTAAAGTCATGTTTTCTCTTTGGTTTTGATTAGATACATTTGCATGATTTCTGTACTTTGGTATCAAGACAAAGAGAAAGAAAAGGGAAAAGGTACTTTTGATAGATAAGGCTGTAATATATTAACTATAGATCAGTTTTAATCCATAGTTCTAGGTAAGATGGGATGAAATTTTGAGTTGTTTATAGAGATATTCAATTTCAGTAAGCTAGCATCTGCAGTAGTGTACACAGATACAGAAGGCTTACTGTTTGTTTAAGTGGTTATGAGAGTGAGAGTGTTACATAGCCCTCATGGTAGGTGGAAAGACAAAAGGAAAAGAAAAAAAATATAAAAATAATTTCTTTCCCAACCATTAAAATGGAACTTTGCCACCCTACTTCTCACAATTCTCATCCATGTTATCATTCTGTGGAGATATAATAGTTAAAAGAAGCATTTGAAAAGTAATTTTGGTAGAGTATAAAGTTATAATATAATACATTCTGTGACTATGGCAGTGCCATTTAAGCACCATTCCTTACATTTGTTATTCTGATATAAACATACAGATAACTATGGCAAATATATGTTGCAATACGGCTTTTGTTAATTTGCAGATCATATGTTCTCTATTTATTATATCTATAGACTGAATTAATATTTTTGTCTAATTAAAATAGATATATAGTTTAAGAATTTCTGATTTGAAATAAAGAAGATAAAATGCCCTAGAAAAGCCCTTCTTGTACATTAAGAAACTTTAGAATTTAGAAAGATAAAAAGCTATCATATCTTCGTCAGTTTTCTCTGATAGACTAAATATTCTGATGTTGCATGTTCTCTCCCTGTGCTCTAAGTCATTCAATTTATTTAGTAGTCAAGTGTTTTGTATAAGCAAAAAGTCTGTCTATAGTTCTTCCTTTAATCCATCATCTGCATCAGTAAGAGCAGATTCTATATCACATAATTTAAATAGGTGTTTGTTGAATCATTTTGTTTAATATATTTGTTTGATTGAAGCTATTTTCTTTCAGATTATCCAAGTTTTCATGTAGTCTATCCATCTTCATGGACAATTATTGTAGAGAGGTCATAACCAGTTGCAAAACCTTTTTCAAATAAGAGTCAGAGTGAGAGTGTTTGGGGTTGCACATGATGATTTTCTTCAGAGAAGATTTCCCCAAGGTAAGTTTGACATGAACATATCTTCTTAATTTGTTTCTATTTAGATAGCCAATAGCAAAATAAAACTGTTTACAAAAGGTTTTTCTTAAAACTGTTTAGAAGACATTTTTTCTATCTACTTATTATCCTGAGGATAATAAAAGACAACTGCAGAGCTCTCACAAGATTCTGATTTCAGTTGGCCATCTTGGCTCTTCCCCTGCTACTGTGCATTTCGTTGTTTACAACATTTAGAATTAAAAGCATCTTCTCAGTAGAGACACCAAAAAAGTAGTCTGTATATTCTGTGAAAATTCTTTGAAGTAACAACTGTTAGTTACACAGGATTGAGCAAAGTTCTTGCTGTAGACTGAAAAATTTGATGAATAAGGAAGAAAGTGTTTGTGAGGAGAATGTATGTCAGTATGTGCAGGACTACAAGTTGTCAACCATAAATCACTCTGTAATATAGCTACTTTATTTTGTTGAGATCTTACAGCTATGCCAGCTCACTTACCATCACAAGTCAGGGTAATTTAGGGAAAAATTGAATCATTCAGATTCTAGAAGCTTTGTAAGATGCCTGTGACTCAAAATGCTGTCATTATATCCATACAGGAGTGAAAAATGCACCCACTTTATTATGTCTAATACAACTCATATAAATGCTGCTGTAAATGGATTCTGGGGGGAAAAGAAAGAGGAACTATAAAGCAAGATCACATTTGTATGGCAGGCCCAGTGATGGGCATTCTGTGCTAATGAAAACTCTTAGAGTGACTTTTGATGCAGTAAGCTAGGGCACAGTAACAACATTCGATAAAGAAGAACTTTTTTTTAATTTTAAGGAGCTTTTATTTAAATAAAGCTGTTGATCCTACAGTTAAAGAGCTTCATCACTATTGAAATGATTAGAGTGTAGACTCATGTCCTCCTAGTAGGTCATGTACTTTGTAAAAGGTGAGGGTGGAGTTTTGCAACAAGTTAGCAGAGGTTAGCTTCAATACTTATCTGAAAAGCTATATATAGCATATCCAGTGTATCCCTCACTTCTTCATTCCATGCAGAAAATCACCATTGGCACCTAGAAGGCAAAAATAGATAACTGGATTAGCAGCATTAAATTGTCTGCAATTCTATATTATCTTGCTCACCTTAAGGCTGGATGGAACTTTTGAATAGGGGGTTTTAGCTAGGCTGGTAATGATATACAGACTGATTGCCTAGTACTTACCTATGAACCTCTATCCTGAAGCCACGACAGAATAAGTAACAAGTAAAAATGCAGTGATTTGTATCAAACAAAGGCAGCCTTTGGATTGTAGCCAGTGGTTTCTCCTTGTTAGGGCATTCCAGTAACCATTTGGAGTGCCATATGTATACTCCAAATATGTTTTATTTTTTTGATTTTTTTTATGTATCCTTTGTTGAACAGGTTAGTCCCACTAGATTAGTGGCCTCTTTTCAGTGGATGTCCAAGATGGTATTTCTACAACTAGTGGAAATTTGGCCAGGGTATCAGGGGATACAAGGAAATGGGACCTTGGTATAATGTCTCATCTCAAGGATGACACACTTAGGAGTGTACTACCCCCATAATGATGCACTAAAGTGTCTTAAATCCAGTCACCTGGAGTGCGATTAGAACTCTCAGTTTTCTGGTCTTCCAACAAGAAAGGTGAGTGTGCTATTTGCTATGTTACTGACACTACTATTCAGGAAAAAGACATCTTTGTTAAAAACTTTTCAGCATTGTTAAGATCCAGTCTCACTCTAGAGCATAAGAGCATCCACAACTTTAATAGCTGTTATACACTTCACTGTCTCTCACATGCACATACACACACACACACACACACACACACACACACACACACACACACACACACACACGTGAAATAGTGAAGTGTTTGACAGATTTTAAAGCAAATTGTTTATTATATATATGCTCCACTTTTGCCTACGTTCTTTGTGGCAGCACAAAGTTTTTTAAAGCTTTCACTTCATGTTCCTACACCTTTTTCTGTAACTGGTAGTACATGAAGCGGATAAAACATCATGTGCTACAAAGAGTTTGAATTAGGTCGCTGATCTTAACTACATATTATGTGTTCTTAATATGGATTTCAAAATTCATCACTTGAGGTTTACTTCACTCTTCTTCTGATATAAATTCCTTGAAGTCCATTTCTTAAACACATATGCTAAGAGACTTAGTCATAATTCTCTGTGTATAAACCATAGAATTTTTGCCAGGTTATGTCAAAAGGGTAAAAAAACATCAAAAATAATTTAGAGAACAGTTCTAGTACTTCTAGAGTGAGGAGGAATAATTAGTGCCATTAAATTGCATTCAGTGGATTAAAACATTTAATTCTGTAAATGCTGCTAAATTGTATATTAGCCTGCAAAGCAGATTTTATCATTTCAGCCATTTGTATTGTGGTTCCATGTAATCAGGCCCAAATGACACTGTGTATCATAATTCTAAATTGTACTAGTAATTTATACACCAATAGTGTTCACAAGGAGTGATCATGAATTGGGTGGCATAATCTAAAAAAAACATTTACACATTGCAGTTAACTTTAATAGTCTCTGCTGATTTTAGAAACATCACCAGGTTTTGCTAACTGGAAACATATAATGTGAGAGAAGTGCAACATCATTTTCCAGTGGTCTCCTTACAGGAATCTGCTACTTCTTAGTAAAAGCTTTTAAATCACATTATATATCTAGTGCCTATAAGTATGACACCATAATAAATTTAAATCATTTAGGCTAATATAATCATACTCCACAGTGTTTCAGGTTACTCTGCATCTCCCATCAATCAGGCATTAGTGGTTCAATATAACATCTCATTAATTATTTCTTGTCATGGTCAAACAAATGATTCACACACTAACAATAAATATAGTTGAGTCCTCCAGTAAGAGTCCATTAAGCAGAGAGATGTCTCTCTGAAAAGATGAAACTGAGGTCTCTAATGATTAATATGGCCTTGTGAAATTCATCTCTTAGTTAAAATGCTGCAATCAATTAATAAACGTCTAATCAGTATCAACTTGAAATTATAGTTCTTTATGTTGTTAAGGACTTAATATGTGTCTAAACAGTATAATTTTAAAGCTATCATTCTTGCTGTTGTGAAAAACTTAAATTTTTCTCAAAAATCTGTTTTAGTCTGTAAGCTAATAATATTAGTATACTACTCAGAGAGGTAAGATGATTAAGGGTCTGATTCAAATAATCATATTTGCCTAGCCACAAAGGATATTTTTAATAGCTGCAATGTAGGATGATGCATCACAACTCACAAAAGCTCAGTCACTGAAGATAAACAGCTTGTCTGTCATACAAACAGTGTGACATTCTGTGGAGTTAGGCAAGATCCATAAACAGAATTCACAAATGCTGAGCCGCAAAACATGCAGTCCTGTGGCTGGGGTATGTCTTCCAAGATACTTTGTATGCCAGGTCAGGTTGGTGTACTAGCCATATAGCATACAAGGCCACTCTATACAAATAATGCATTGTCTGAGATATTTATATTCTTAGCTGTTTGTTAACGGTGAGTGCTGTCCTCCTCTTGTTGTCAGTGCAGCATTGGGTCACTAAGGACAATGGCTATCTGAGTTGGGAAGTGGTTGTACTAAGTATGTTATTTACATTGCTTATATTTTATTACAGCTTTTTCTGCTGTTTTTTAATTGTCAATGCCTTTACTCAGACTGTGCATGCAAATGTTCATTCATGATCAATGCACTACCCTGGTAAACAAATATAAATAAATGAATACTTCAGTACTCTGAACTAACTGAAAGATTTCTTGCTTCATTTGGAGCAGTCTTTCTAAACTGCTAAGTGTTGTTTAGCATAGGCCGGGAGCTTGGAGTCTGAGTATTTGCTGAGAGAAAATTGAGGGAAAGTTTTTAAATACTGTTCTAATTTAATTACTTGGTCCGTGGTGGTGGTGCTGCGGTAGCATTGTCGCCTCACAGTAAGACGCTGTCCGGTTCGATTCTCAGCTAGAGCGTCTTCTGCGTGGAGACATGCGTGAATGGGCGTACCTTCATTGAAGGTTATGCATCAGGGCTGGTAACTCGGCACGTAAAAATCAACTACCAATCATTAGCGGACCGGAGTTCCACTGTGGCAACCCCCTAACCTGGAAAAGCCGAAAGACACAACAACAACAGGCTGACATCTGTAAAGTTCCAGGGACAAAATATGAAGCAAGATATTCAGGGACAGTTCAGAGTGGAGGAAAGTCCCTTGAGTGAGACCCAGCCATAACAGTGCTTAGAGGGTGTGTAAAACTGTTACACACATCTGAAAGCACTATTAAGGCTGGGTCTCGCACTACAGAAGCGCATTACAGGTTTAGCTTTTTTCCATTTTTGGAGCATAATCCATGCACTAAAACAGTATTGCAATAGGAAGATAGTGCAGTGAAGATTTAGCAATGTACAGACAAAGATTATGTGCAGCACTTACATTCTTCATATAGCATGTGTTAGCTGTGTATCATAGGTGAGTGTTTTGGATACGTGCACATTTGATTTCAGTAGAGTAGTCAGTATTCAGAACAGTACATACTTAATAAATTCATGCATGGCAAAAGATGTTAACAGCTGCTGAAGTACACTGTTACCTTGTAGCTTCATGTCACTTTCTGTTAAAAATAGTTTAGTCTTAAATATGGTAATACGCATGTCCTGACTTTGCATTACACTAATAAAATGCTCTAAAAGGAAACTCTCAGCTTACCATTAAACTATAATATTAGGAAAAGGTTTTAAAGATGAGAAGTTAATGATAATCAATACAGGACTCATAATAGTCTCATGTGGCTCAAACAGCTTAGCAGGTTGTCTCCAGGTTGTTCAATTACTCTTTTTCTTTATTTAGACTTGATTTCATCAATGACAGCATAAATATAAAATTCAGTTTTGCTGGAATTTCAAAACTGTTTTATCCAAATCTATGTATGTAATGAAAAATGAATTATGTATTCTGCAAAATGGTGTTTCACTGTAGCCGTTGAGCATAATACAAAACATGCAGATATTCAGAGAGTTTCTCAGCTTGTGTTACTGCAAATTGAGGCTAATTTGGGCTTTTTTGCCATGGAGATGAGGTATACATATTTGGTATGACTCATGGACAAAAAGGCACCTTGTGGGTCTATATTATAATCTCAAAGGTTTAAAACTTCGAATCACTAAAGATCGAATTTTAGTGATCGAAGTCTTAAACCATCGAAATCAAAAAAATACTAAATTAAAAAAAAAAAAAAAACTAAACAGTGTGTAGGCAGGGGGCAAGCCCCCCTGCACCTCCCACACCCCCCTACTTAAATATACCAACTCCGAGAACACACTACATTGAAGTAAACAGAAATCTCCCCCACGGAGATTTTCTGTTTAAACATTCGATGTAGTGCGCTTTCGGTATTCTTGTGTCGTATTCGATATTGTCAGACGTTGAGATTTTAATATAGATCCCTTCTAAGCATATAGACCACTCAAAAAAAACAAAGCATTTAGCTTTTGATGCTTTTTGTACCATAAAACCTGGTCCTAAATAACATTGCTTATATAATGTTAAGGTGTACAAGAACCTAAAAAGGATCTGCGTTACAGAGCATATTCTGTTCCATTGAGCAACAATGGCATTTACTGTAGTACTGCCACACTGTAGTCAACACACAGTGAGACAAACTAATGTTAGAAGAACGGCCTCATAACTCATGTATATATGGGTCTACTTCACATAATCCAACATCCAAATGCTCAACTTTCATATGGTTGAGACCATATGATCGAAAGAATGTTCGAAAATGTGAAATAAAAAGAAATAAACAACAACAACAAAAAAACTAAACAGCCCCCCTGTACCCCCCTCTATTTAAATATACCAACTCCAAGATACATTGCAGTAAAGGGAAATTTTCCCATTCCGCTCTCTATGGAGATCCCCATTCAGACCAGTCGAGCTTTTAAAAGTTTGATCATATGGTCTCGGCCATATGAAAGTTGAGCTTTTAAAAGTTCGACCATCTGAAGGGGACCTATATATACATGTAGATATATATATATATATATATATATATATATATATATATATATATATATATATATATATATGTGTGTGTATATAGAGATATATATATATATATATATATATATATATATATATATATATATATATATACATATATCTATATATATATATATATATATATATATATATATATATATATATATATATATACACTAGACAATCTCGACGTACTGAAATGTCGAAATTCAGTACATTGAGACCGAATAGTGGAAAGTGCAGTTATCCGAAACTACATTATGCCAAATCCGCAAATGTCGAATCCGCCACTACCGTGGTGTCGTATTCGTGATGTGTGGTGCGGTTTGTGGATTTATCTGGGGTTTCTGTAAGTGTTGTGTGTTTGAGGATAATGGGTAGGGTTATTAGTGTGTGTGAGTGTGTGCAGTGGTGTTTTTTGTGTGTTTGTGTGTTTAGTGCGACCACGGAGTTAGAATATATAAGTAGGGGGGTGTGGGGGTTGCAGGACGGCTTGTCCCCCTGCTTATAGGTAGGTTAAGTGTGTTTGTGTGTGTTGTTATATTTGTTTAGTAGGTAGGTGTATGTGTGTGTGTGATTATGTCCTGGTGTGTGTGTGTGTGTGTGTGTGTGTGTGTGTGTGTGTGTGTGTGTGTGTGTGTGTGTGTGAATGGTCACAATTGTAGTATTCGTGATTGTGGGTTTTCATGTATGTGGTTTTTCGACTATTCAGTCTCAAAATACTGAAATGCGATATTTCAGTATTTCGAGATTGTATAATGAATCCATATATATATATATATATATATAGAGAGAGAGAGAGAGAGAGAGAGAGAGTTCATAATGAAGAAACAATGGTGAGTCTGATCGAAACAGAAAACATCAAACTCACTGGTGATTATCACTAATCACTACTAAAATCATTGCAAAAAAGTAATCACAAATATAAACCAATATGTTACATTTGCGATTACATAAAATAAAACAAAACAAAAAAACTGCTTTTTACATGGGGGACTCAGCCCCACACCCCCAGAAATTAAATATACTAACTCCAGTGTTGTACAAACTCAAAAAAGGGCAAAAAAACTTGATGTATGTATGTTGATACAATGAACTTCGACCATTACATAATTTGGCAAACTGTGCCACCAATGGAAAGCACTGTCATTTCACCACTCAATAAAAAGAGTGCAGTAATAACTCATATAGCACTCTCTCTCTCTCTCTTTATATATATATATATATATATATATATATATATATATATATATATATATATATATATATATATATATATAAAGGTTAGATATAGATACATATGTAGATGAATAGACATAGATATATCAACAGTATGATAATTTTCCATTTCACAAAGTCTTTAGTTTCTTGTAATAACATTCTAATGAGCACACTTATGTGAACGATTCCCTAGATATTTATTTGTTTACTTATGACTTAGCTACTTTGTTTTGTCTCAATACAGCTTACAAAGAAAAGAGTAGAGTTAAAACATTTACATTGCCAAGTATTTGCAAAGCAAGCATTCTCAAATGAAATCTTAAATACCTTTATAAATATAATTAAAAGTATTCTTATTTGACATAGATAGTTCTTTACAAAAAGGCATTCCCCGGGATTCATGAAGCTTGCGCCAGGCGCAGGCATAGCGTAGGCGGAATAACGCCAAATATGGCTGGCGAGCGATTCAGGTACGATCCAATTCCACGTGCACTGCCGGCGTACGCCAGAACTGCGCAGCCCTCGGCATAGGTATGCTAATCACCCGATACGCAGTGTCACACCATGCAAATGAAGGCAGATAGCGATTCATGAAGTGGTGCAGATGTAGCGTAAGCCCAGGGAAATGTAAAACAAAAAACACGGTTTACATTTTCCCAAACAGAACATCGGAGCTATGGAAGCGGACAAGACTCATGTATTACAAAGTTAACATATGCCAATGGCTAAATACGCAGCCAATGGCATAAGAAAAGATGCACAACACCGAAAAAACAACATTTAATGTCATGTCCACAGTAACGCACAGTACAACTGCAGGGCATGTGTGCGCAAACAGAAACATAAAGAAAATATACAAAAATGTCATAAAATCACAATGTAATACAAATCAGGTTTTCACCATAATACGCAATGGTAGGCATAGAAGACCACAACCAAGGTGCAAGGGTTGCTAAGGGCCTGCGACAGTGTTCAGCGCGGTAACTATGAATTAGTAGTCAATGCCATGCAAATGAGGCAGGTAATACTGAATCGCAACCGTTCCGCTGGATGAAGGATGTACCAAACGGCGCAGCACTATAACACCGAGGAGTGGCTCATAGGAGATACATGACATCTGCAGAGGGGTGTGCCACTGTAGCAGTAAGCACATTGGAGCAATGCAAATCTGGCCTGGCTGTTGCTAAGCAAAGCTGCAGGAGAGGGGTGGGGAGGAAGGTATAGAATCGTTCAGCTGAGAGCACACATGGTGCCCGAAAGCGCATGTGTATGGGGAGGAAAACGTGCCCGAAACCCGTTAAGCAGATGCACGCACCGCAAACAATAGCACAAACAGGAAGATCAGGGGAAGAAAAGAAGGAAATGTCGAAGTAGGGTAATTGGAGTACTACTGAGGTTCATAGGTTCATAGGTTCGTACTAGGCTATCTGCCCTAGGGCATTTATAAGCCTAGCCAGAATGTGTTTGGCTTTCGCCACCCATTTTAAATTTATTTTGCTATGCCCTTTTTCGAGGTTAGTATACTGTGCCTCTGTCTAACAGTGACACAGAAGTAATACCCGGGGTAAACCTACGATCTCTCATCCACTCATCAAGATTCCTCTTGAAGAGAGTCAATGAGGGACTCTGCCTAACCTGGACTGGGATTTTATTCCAGAGTGAAGGGAGCCTCTGGGTTATGAATCTGTCCCTCCAGCATGTCCTATTTATTTCAGTGCTGAGGTTCAAGTCTCTCGAGCGAGCTCGATGGGATTTGGATTTTCTGAGGTGCAGCATGTCCATTAATTCCGGGTTGGACATGGCTTTATACGTCAGGCACAGATCGCCTCTGAACAGGCGGTATGCCACTGAGTAGAGCTAGAGTTTCTTTAACCGGGCAGCATATGGCATCTGTTTGAGCCCTTTGATCCTCTTGGTGAGGTACTTTTGGGGTCTTTCCAGTTGCTGCAGGTGTCTGGTAAGGTACATCCCAAAAGGGGCATTGTACTCAATTATGGGCCTGATGAGGGATGAGTAAAGAGGCACGATGACCTCCCTGATCTAGATGTGAATTCCTTCATGATTAGGTGGGCTATATAAAATGTTTTTCTAACCACTTTGGCCACGTGGTTGTCAAATGAGAGATTGCTATCAACTTGGGTCCCCAGGTCCCTAATTACTTCTTCTGTACTTAATGGATTACCACCTATGTGGTAATTTGTGGGCACTTTGTTTTGCCAAAGGGATGACTATACACTTTTGGCATTTAGCTTGAGGCCATGGCTCTGGCACCAGTTGTCTGTTTCTATGAGGCCCTTTTGGAGGATGCTTGTGTCGGCTGGAGAGTCGATTATGGCGCCCAGTTTGCAGTCATCTGCGAACTTGGTCAGCCACAGTCCTTCCGTGTTGGCCTGTACCTCTGAGAAATATATACCGAACAAGAGAGGTCCCAGGACTGAGCCTTGTGGGATGCCACTTGTAACTGGTTTGGAGTCTGACATGGCTCCAGCAATTCTAACCATGTGGGTTCTGTCCTTGTGCCAGTTTGCAATCCATCTAGTGACATAGGGGTTTATATTTAAGCTGGTGAGCTTATCTATAATGCCCGAGTGGGGTATTGTATCGAAGGCTTTAGCGAGGTCCAGGTAGGCTGTGTGGACCACCTTCCCCTCGTCAATCGCCTTGGTGACTGTTTCAAAGAAATCAATCAGGTTTAAAAGGCAGGATCTGCCCTTAACAAGCCGAACTGGGTAGGATCTAGTGTCTGTAGGTCCCCAATATCTTTATTTATGAGGTCCATGATGATCCTTTCAATAGCTTTGCAGACTAAGCTAGTCAGGCTTATGGGGCAATAGTTTCCAGGATCCGTTAAGGCACCACCTTTATGGAGAGGGACCACTGTTGCAGTACGCCACTCTTTGGGCACATATCCTGTAGTAAGGCTGAGATTGAACAGTAGTTTTATGTTTGGGTTTAGCTCTTCTTGGAGTTCATGTAGGACGCAGCCCGGGACACCGTCTGGTCCCATTGATGCTGTGTTTATTGCTTTGGAGAAGGCGGCTCTTACCTGAGCATCTGAGATGTCAGGGGGGCAGCACTCTGCTGGGATAGATATTTGCCCTTTTGGTGGGGAGGGGGTAGAAGTTTGCGCTGAACCTGTCAGCTAGGATGTTGGCAATGTCTGTGGGTTCAGTGTATTTTTTGTCATTTTGGACTAATTCTGAGCATATCTGGGAATTACCACCCAGGTTCCTAACATAACTAAAGAAAGCCTTGTGATTATCCTTACTGTCCTGTGCAATTTTTCTCTCGAAGCTGGCCTTAGACAATTTTATGAGTGCCCGTAGTTTTTTGCTAATACTGATCAGTGATGCCTTCCCTTTTGGGATTTTGCTCTATCATTTAGTAGCTTCCTCCTTCTATTGTATAGTTTGTTTATGGCTGGGGTCCACCAGACAGGACGCATGCCTTTGGAGGATTGGGTCTTGGTTTTATTCGGGATCGATGATCCATGCATTCCTGAAGGTGTTCATAGAATGCTTTATAAAGGATTCTGCGGTCTGGGCCTTATTTTCCACAGGCCCGGGGCTTTGAAGGATTCCACCTCAGTTTTGAGGAGTGTGAAATTTGCTTTAGAGAAGTTTTTCACTGTGGTTTTCTGGGCAGGGGGTGGGGTCGGGATGTGAATATCCAGTGAGATTAGTTTATGGTCTGATCTTACCAGTGAGGGATACTCTTCTGGTCTGGAGCATAGAGTCCCCATGTTGGTGATGATCAGGTCCAGTATGTTTTCCCCTCTTGTGGGAGTGGTAACAAGTTGTTCCATAGCATTTGAGTTTATAAATTCTAGGAACCTTTGGGCTAGGGTGTTGGAGCTAGAGTAATGCTCCCAGTCTATGTTTGGGTAGTTGAAGTCACCTAATATAATGGTGTTAGGAGAGACCTTCATATTTTCCAGTGTTCTCAGGAAGGCCGAGTGGGGTTCCTGGGTTTGGGAGGGTGGTCTGTAGCAGGCTATAAACTGGAAGGCAGTTTTACCCACTGTTAGTTGCACATAGATAGTCTCTGATGCTTTGTGCTTTGCCACCAACCTGGAGGTGTGGGTATCTTTGATGAATATTGATACTCCCCCTCCTTTTGTGGTTCGGTCCAAGTTTTGGGGCCAAAAAGCATGGCATAAGGTATAACCTGGTAGTGCTTGGGTGCTCTCGGGAGCCCTGAACCAGGTTTCTGTTACTGCACAGATATCGATGTTCTCCATGCTAAGGAGAGTTTCGAGTGCATGCATCTTGAGGTTTAGTCTTCTGGCGTTGAGTAGCATTACTCTTAGTTTCTTATCCCTTGTGATACCTATGGAGGTGGGTTTGTCTTTTGAACCTTGCCTAAAAAAGGCACTATAGGGGTAGCAAGAGCCTTTGCCAATATCCGAAAGCCCAGGCGTGACAGGTGCAAGCCGTCCCTAGCGAAGCATCGTGGCTTGTCGAGCATATCATCCCAAGATGACAGGCATTGGATCCCCTTTGAATGACACCAGTACTTAAGCCAATTGTTGAAATTGATCATCTTGTCTTCATATTGTGGCATCATTCTTGGTGAGGGTAAGATGCTACTCAAGGTCAGGGTCATACCGGCCTGGGCTACATGCTCAGAGAGCTCCTTTATGTCTCTTTTCATGTAGTCCAGGGAGGTACGTCTCAGGTCATTCACACCAGCATGGACAATGACTGAGTCATATTTGTACTTGCCTTGGAGTGACCTGAGTGCTTGTGTTATGTGGCAGATCCTAGCGCCCGACAGGCTGCTCACCGTGACCCTCTCCTTGTTCAGCCTGGTGAGCGGGACGTCCGTGTGCCTGACGATAGAGTCACCTATTACAAGTGTATCAGGTGTGTTGTTTAGTCTTAAGGGATGTGACTGTTTGGCACACTGGCTTTGTGAGATATGTGTTGCACGTGTTTTGTTTTGGGGTAGCGGTGGCTTGGGTGTCTGCTTTGGAGGTCTCTGCTGCTTAGGCAGATCTTTATTTAGAGCCTCCGAGTATGTTTTTGTGTGATTATGTGTTTGGTTTGCTGTCGTGGTAGGTCTATGTGAGACTGGAATTGTAGTGAGTGTGGTTTCCTTCTTTTCCTGATTGGTTATGCCAGTACTGAGTTGAGAGAGCTTAGCCTCCAGTTTGGCTATATGGTTGCATCTCTCACATGTGTTGGAATTTGTTGGGAGGAGGAGAGGGTTGTCTGTGTACATGAGGCAGTTGTAACATTGCCTCAATATTCCCAGATTCACCAGCTGGACTTGAGAGGAGATTGACAACTGACCTTTGGACATGCTAGAATAATACTGGGAATTCCTTAATAATTGAAAACAAGGGCCAGTGGAGAGTGAGGGTGTAGTGCTTTTAATTTTTAGTGCTGACTTATATAATTGCTTTAGTGAGCAAGTGCCACGTAACTTAAGTGCAATGTGTTACAGGTAACTTAAATGCAAAAACGACAAACAGCAACTTTCTTTCACGTGAAACAAGGAAATAAGTACAGTAAGCAATGCAGATATCACTAGTGATCCACAGAAGCGCTGAGAAGCCGCGTATTAGGTGGAATTAGCGTTCCAGGGAAATAACAAGCAAACAAACAACAAGCATATAAACAAAGATAGATTCAGCAGGCTTGGATCTAGTCTATGCTACAGCAAACAAGGTGTACCATTTTCAGTAAGATACAGTTCAAATATTCAGGCACTATAAACCTTTAACCAGAAATTCCCAGCTCAGAAGGGCAGAGTCCAGCCTCTTCTCCCACAAGAGTGCAGACCACGAACCTTCTTAATGTAAAATAACTGGCCTGAAGCCCAAGTGCTTAAACCAGAACTAATACACTTTAAGAATAACAGACACTGGGCTCTCATTCAGCAGTTCCCAACTTAAAAGGATGACAGCTACCTGTCCTGCCACCACAGTGCATGCCACAAACCTTCCTAATGTAAAACAACTGGTCTGAAGCCCAAGTGCTTAATCCAAAAGACTTAGAATGATAGCTACACTTTAATCAAATTACTACCAAGCAGTAATAAATACAATTGAATACTTTAGAGAATGCCTGGATTAGTGCTCAAGTTACACAAACAAAGCTAGATCCAGCAGGCCCGAATCCAGTCTATGCCACAGCAAACAAGGTGCACCAACTTCAGTAAGAAGCAGTTCAGATATGCATGCACTATAAGCCTTTAACCAGAAATTCCCAGCTCAGAAGGGCAGAGTCCAGCCTCTCCTCTCACAAGAGTGCAGACCACGAACCCTCTTAATGTAAAATAACTGGCCTGAATGCCCAAGTGCTTAAACCAGAATTAGTACACTTTTAGAATAACAGACACTGAGCCCTCAATCAGCAGTTCCCAACCTAGAAGGATGTAAGCTACCTGTTCTGCCACTACAGTGCAGACCACAAACCCTCTCAGTGCAAAACAACTGGTCCGAAGCCCAATTGTTTAAACCAAAAGGCTTAGAATGAGTTACACCAAGCAGTAATAAATACAACTGAGTACTTTTAAGATGATGCAAAAGTAAAATAAAGTAGGGAGAAACACAAGCACAGCAAAACAGATGAAATTTTTTTTTTTTTTTAATTAACACCACTCAACTCATGGCGGCCAATCGACGGCAGCTGACAAGTCTGCTCGCAGAAACCTGCAAAACAGGATAGGGGAGGCATTGGATTGCAAAGAAAGGAGGGGAGGCATTGGATTGCAAAGATAGGAGATCTGTCATAGCAGAGCAAAGCAAACCGACAGTAGACCGGCAATAGCACACATTACGCAAGATAAGCCAGGTCTAGGAAAGTACAAATGAAAGCAGGCTGCTTGATGCATGCCAGAAAATGGTAGGTGGAATGTGCAGAAATGTAAAGGGAAGGTCAAAAGGTAATCCATGGCAGGCAAATGTAATTCAACACCAAAGGCACCACAATAGTAGTTCCGGTAGTAAAACACATAAGATACCCTGTAGCTACGATAGTACATACACACCCTATGACATCATCGGTGTTCACAGCACAATAGTATAAAGTGTGAAAGCACCCTACACACACCTGTGTATTCCCAAACACTGCACCATAGGTGTAAACACACGGGCAACTTTTAAAATGTACATGTTGGGAGCTGCCATAGCTGTGATTCATCAGCATGTGCTAGAGACTGACGGTGTTGTGGAGGATGATGCCGACAACCACCGCAGGCCCCAGAGGAGGAGAAGAGTGTTCAGACCAAGGGTAACCTACCAGGGGCTACATGATCTGGAGATCGTAGAGTGTTACAGGGTGGACAGGGACATCTTACAGCAAATAGTGGAGCTGTGCCGGCCACGCCTGAGAAGCAGAAACAACAGAGGGGAACCCATCCCAGTGGACACGAAGGTATGTGTAAGCTTGCGAATACTAGCCACAGGTACCTTTCAAAGGCCAACTGGAGATATAATGGGGATCTCACAGGCATCAGCATTGAGGGTACTACACCAGTTCCTGGATGCCATGTTGCCACATGCCAATGAGTATATATACTTCCCCTGAACTCAGGAGGAGTTGGCCAGCAATATGCATCACTTCCACCATATGGCACACTACCCTGAGGTGCTGGGTGCGATAGACTGCACGCACATAAAAATCAAGTCACCACCCGGTGAGCATGGTAGGCGCTACATAAACCACAAGGGATTCCACTCCATCAACTGCCAGGTCGTGTGAAATGCCCAGGGCATTATCATGGATGTGTGTGCTGGCAGCCCTGGAAGCTACCATGACTCCCATATCTGGCATGCCTCACAGCTGTATCAGGTATTTGTCAGTGGGGACATCCCACATGGCCACCTTGTGGGGGATGCTGGCTATGCACTGGAGCCATGGATGATGACTCCCATCAGAAATGCACACACACCCATGCAAGAACGCCATAATGAGGCACACACACAAACCAGAATCATCACAGAGCGTGTGTTCGGGATGTTGAAATCATGGTTCCGGTGCTTGGACACATCTGGTGGAGCCTTGCAGTACTTGCCAGGCACGTGTGCCCACATCATCATAGTATGTGCCATGCTACATAATATGATCCTGCGGAAACAGCTACAGCAGGGACAAGATGGTGAAGGCCCTCATAGCCCACCGCAATGGACAAGGCCATCACAGGCACAGAGGGATTCAGACCATGAACACACTGTGCCAGCCCCAGAAGGCAGATGGAGGCGTGCCCAATATGCCTACGCCTTGGCAAAGAGGGAACGTATAGCACATACTCTGACAGTGTAGGCCCCTACGGACTGACACACCTCTCCACCTGTACACACAGTAAAATGGATGGCACACAAACACGACCACCTGTAAATTGTAATGTATAGGTGGCCCACTGTGTGAATCCCACATAGGCAGCCCTCAAACATTGTACACACAACAGCTATTGGAACATGGAATGTCAACACCCGAACAGCACATGTGCCTATCAGCATATGGTGGTGCTGTGTGTATAGGTTCCCAGGTACATCGGTAGATACATGGCCGATTGTCAGAGGATATACACCAAACAGGGCAAACAGTGTCCGCTGTCGCCACAACATCGAACAACCAACTGTCGCTTAGTGGAGCAGAGGCAATCGCAGGAGCACATGTGTGTAAGCACTGCTCTGCACACACTCTGCACGGAGTCCCTGCTGCGTTAATGAGGGGCTCTACATAATGTAATCATGGATGTTGTGTCAAGGCATGGGGTGTACCCATGACAGGTATTCATCACCCCAGCATGCTCCACCTATGGTCGTTTGAAAGTGTAGCACAGTATCGTGTGTGGCTCACTGTGACATACTTACCCAATGCCAGAGCACATCCAGTAAACATCACATGGACATACCATTAATTGGATTCATGCATATGTAAACTAACTGAGTTACCCATGTGACTGCAGTATGGAGTAACAGCCGTAGTATACTCCACATACAAAACGACATAACACGTGTACAAATCCCAGATGTCCAAGTGTTAAATGCAGTGACCGTCGTGCATGTTCCCGGTCACACGTCCTGCAAGGGATGTAACGTAATCCTGAAGGCACGAGTAATACATGTCGGATGCAGGTCATCAGATCATGTTTAGCACACGTTAGTGGGAATATGCGTTGCCCACTGCTGGTAAGCGACATTTAAATATGACTATACGGATATGCGCGAAACAGGGATAAGCTTCTCCGAATATCGTGCAGATCATGGTCAATGATGTCCAGCACAGGTGAAACCAGCATTATTCACCCCTGTACTAATAGTGCCTGCTCTGAAGGGTAAAACGACCACTGCCAGGAGTAGAACACGCAATCATGTATACAATCACCAAACAGTATTGCTAGCCAATATGTACCTATGGTAGGGCTGCCACCTCTTTAAATGACCAATGTGGGACATACGTCAGATGTCTGCAGGCCGACACATACACCCGGCCAGTACGAAAATCAGAACTTCACTGTTTTGCCTAGATAAAAGCTTATTCTAGTAATGTTTACTTACATATTCTGTTTCTATAACATATAGGTGATTCAGCTACAGAATAACTGTTGTATGCAACTATTACATAAACTATAGGAAATAAGTATGTCCTAAACTCTCAGGACATTTGCCATGTTTACAAATATTTTGCAGAACACAACTGCCCAAAGAGGGACTGTCCCTCACAAAGTGGGACAGCTGGTAACCCTAACCTACGGCAGGTGGGTAATGTGACAGGTGCAGACACAAACGTGCGGAGTCCAGGAAACAGTATACACTGACAAGTACACAATGAAAGTTGTAGCTTGCCTGTCACTTTCCTTGTCAGAGATATATATATATATATATATATATATATATATATATATATATATATATATATATATACACATATACACACATATATATATATATAATACAGATAGAAAGGGCGATAGAGTGATATATGTTGATATATACGGATTCAACGATATCTGCAAATATATATAGATAGGTCAACGACATTCATAACACCTTGGAGGCACAAATAAATAGGATACCGCCAACTATGGAATGTGTAACATGCCGACACTCGTAACCACGAGGCTGAAAGACTGAAAGAACACAGTACCGGAACAGTACAACTGTGAGTAATAGTATGACGATATGAAGGGACATTTAGTTACCGCTGCCGGTGTTGAGGTCCATGTAGGTACTGTGTTCAACTGTGTTTGTGAGTGCCGTAGTCTGTGTATGTGTGTGTTGAGGGTGCCGACTCGGAGGTAGTTCATTACGGTAGGTGTGGGTATAGCTAGCCGTAGGCATATGGTTACCACCTGTCCCACATTAGGAGGGACAGCCTCTCCCTGGGCAGGTGTGTCCTGACATAAAACATTACAAAGGGCAACTGTCCGAGATTGTAGGACATTATTATGTCCCATATATTATGTAATAGTTGCATTAAATAGTTATGCCTGTATGTAAGAAACATAAATGTTACATGCAATATGATAAGTAGCCAAAGTCCTACAACAATAAGTATGTATTGAGGATAAAAGTATGTGCTATCCTGTGTACTGACCGTGGGTATGTGTCAGCCTGTAAACAGTGATGTGTGTCCCGCAAGTGTCCCACAATGTCCATATGAAAAGGTGCCAACCCATGGCAAAGAGGTTCTGTCACCAACACAGCTGCAATGACTGCAAATATCTGGGACAGAAATACACGGGATAGCTGTCATTTAGACATATCCCTTTACATATCGCTGCAATTCCGGGGGTATGGAAGTATCAACCTCACCTGCATATTATATAGAAACCAATTAACAACGGCCCAATGTAAAATCCCGTAACATAAGTCTACTAACTGATAGCTCTTTAATTACGGACGGAGCCCACACACATATATATATATGGAATATGTAGAAATGCAAGCCCCACAAACCTGTATATGCTATGTACACCCACCGACATCCCCCACACTAGAAACTGTAGCAATACAGACTGTAATTACAGCACAAACATCCAGTCAGTCAATTACATCTGCAGAACCGTCAACATACCTTGTGAGAGATGCAATTAAAGGTGCCATGCAAAATTGTAGCCATTGTATAATGGAACAAATGGTGATGTTACAGGTTTTGTTTGCAATAGTCCGTTATCCGGTGGTTGAGATGACAGGTACACCCACATGTTGAACCACATACTCTAGCTGTCACACACAATCCACAGGGGACATGAATCCAAAGTATACTTGTCTCTACACATAGCAGTTGCAATTACACACAACAAAACACAATACAGGCCGTCTCCCCGAAGGTAGGGCAAATGGGCAACGCCCAAGAGGAGAAATCAATTATACCCCACTGTTGCCGTGTAATTGGCAAATGGAGTAGCTGCACAGCTGATGTGCAAGTAATTAGTCACTCAGGAACACCAATTGGTGGCAGGAAACCCACATGTTACAGGTATCAACGTATATAAGGATGACTTGCCAGACATTCAAACCATATGCTCATACCATATACTTGTTTAAGCAGTGTAAGAGAGATAGAGACGAAATTTCGGAATGAAAACAAGGTATGTAGAACACTTGGTATGTACGTTTATGTATAGCATGTTTTGTATTAATTATTTAGTGTATGTATAGCCTGGTTTGTATGAATTAAAAGTGTTCGCAATGCATAAAGTGGGAAAAGGTATTTATGTAGTGCTGTCTTGCTGAGCATACTAACGCTTGTAGAAACCGTGCGTCCAGCAGTGGGCCACAAGGTACACATCACAGACACCACAAGGGATGCTACATGAGGGCTTTAAACAGAACAATTCCATACAACCCGCCGTCAGTGGTAGGGTATGTCCAACAAGTACGTGCCATAGCAGGGGATAATATATGTTGATATACTGTCACAGTAGGCATGTGTATGGGCAGATAACGACAATGACATGTCTAAGGTGGTCCCGCTGTGCAAGTATGCTTTGCATTATGGGATACTATGTAAAATATGTGTAATGTATAGTATTGTAGGTAGATATGTCAGATACTGTACACAGCATAACAGGCATATCATGCATACCAAAGGTATCGTCTATTGGCATGTACAATAACAGGATACATATGGCTTGTAGGCATGGGACAGTGTAATAGCATGATAGCTAATCTGAATGGAATGGCTACCAAGTAACCATGCACATAGGACATGTAATAGCTTCACAGGTTCATAGTAGGGTACTATGCAGTCTGGCAAGTCTATGTGTAAGCACAACTACAGTGTTCACACCAGTGGCACCTCTCTACGGTAGTGTCCTGTGAACAGCAGAGCCATGTGTTACCTGCACCTCTGCACAGTACAGCCACTGCAGTGATCCCTGGCATACATGTGTCTCCAAACCACCAAGTGAGGTATCACATGAACAGTGCTACTGAGTGTCCCTGCGTGATGTGCATAGGACTCATGTTCCAAAGCATGGTGAGTTTCTGGTTTGGGAATGTAACCCTCAAGCACATCCCACTCATCCCTCTGTGCTAGCCTGTACCTCATGGAAGCATATACTGAAAATGAGGGGCCCTATGACTGACGACTGTGGTATGCCAAGTGTAATTGAAATGCAGTAGGTACTATGGTATGCTACCCTCATTGTGTGTGTCCTATCCGTGAGCCACATTGCATAACATCCTGAGACATAGGGTACGATATGCAGGTAGATGTGTATGTTGTCAATACCAGAATGGAGAACGGTGCTGAAAGGCATTGAGAGGACAATGTAGGATGTGTGGACCCCCGTACCATCATCAACTACCCTGGTAATTGTATGAAAGGAGCCCACCAGGTGTAGGGGCCATGCTCTGGCCCTAACAAGTCCAACCCGGGTGGCATCAAAGGACCGGAGCCCAACAATGTTTCTGTGAATGACGTCTATGATGATGTGCCCCATAGCCATGCAGAACAGTCCAGTCAGGTGTGTAGGACTATAGTCCCATTCGTGCATTGTGGCGCCACCTGTGTGGAGTGTGATAAATGTCGCTGTGTGCCATTCAGGGGCCACAATGTCTGATACAAGGCTATTACTGACTATGGTGGCCGAGTGGGGAGACATGTCGTTCAGAGGTTTGTGGACATCACAGCCTGGGACTTTGGAAGGTGACATGGGGCCAGTGTCCCAGGACATATAGAGTGCAGGTTAGTACTGTGTAGGTGCGACTGCAGGGACACCGCAATGTTCCTGCCTGGATTATGGCCCTGTAGTCAGTGAGAGGGTGTAATGTTAGCATTGAATCCATCTGCCAGCATGTTGCCAACATCACCTGGGTCTGTAATGTTCCTGAGTGACTGTTGTATGTGAGAGCAGATGTGGGTATTGCCATTGACTACTGACATACCACCATAATGTCTTGTGGTACACCCCGGAATGTGTTGCAGTAATGTTTACGTAGCTAGTCTTGGAGTATGTGATGAAGGATCCCATGGCCCTACCAAGGCTGACCAGTGAGCTACCCCACCCATGGGATTGTACACCACTGTGCAACAGCCTCCACCTGTTGTTGTAAATTATGTCCATGGAACAAGACCACCAGAGTGGCGTCTGTTATCTGGTGTGTACCATCATGGCTCTGTGTGGAATAGCATGGTCCATGCAGTTGTGTATGTGCTAATGAAATGCACTGGGGTATGTTTCAGCTTTTGTATGTGCATTGTCCATCTGCACGGGTGTCATGACGTTAACTACCGCTGTCATAAGACGTCTGTAGTAGGTATTGTAGTACTCATGTACTGTGTATGCCGTGAAGGGTGTGGTGCCGGGATGTGGCTAACTAGGGTGATTAGCATATGTTCGGAATCCACCAATGAGGGGATAACCCCAGGTGTGGAATACCAGTCACATGTTGGTAGTGTTCATGTCAAGGATAATGTTGGTCTTGGAGGTGGTGTGTATGGGCTGATCCAGCTGAGTGGAGGTTATGACTCACAGATGTGTCGGTACATGTGTGGCTATCCCAGTTAAGTGTGGGGTAGTGTCAGTCACACATCAGTAGTAGCTGTCTGAGCCCTACTGTCCAGTACACCAACAGATGAGGTGTGGTAACCGTGGGATATGTTGTTGAATCTGTAGCTTGTTACAATGTGTATAGCGGTTCCAGACACAGTTAGTTGTATGTGGAGCACCTCTGATGCATTGTGCTAAGTAACTAGCCAGGATGTGTGTACAACATAGTGGGATATGGGAACACCTCAGCAGTGGGTGTGCCAGTCCAGGTATGTGCCTGAAAGGTATGGTCTGTCTATAACCTGTCATTGCAGGTGTGCTCTGCAGAGCCTAGAGGCAGGCCCCAGTCACTGCAGAGATATTGAAGTGGTGCATTATAAGGTATGCCTTGCCTGTGTGTGTCACAGAGGAAGATGCAAGCACATGACCCCATGTCTTGCTTGCCAGTTAACGTTCTGCAGGTGACTGTTAGTGGAAACTGTGCAAGACAGGCAGTATAGAAGCAGCATGAGCCTTACATGTGATTTGTACTCCCAGGGCTGACAGGTGCAGGTCATCTGTGCCAAAGCATTGTGTTTGACCAGGTCAGTCAAAGCGGACAGATACCAGATGCCTGTGGAATGACAGCAGAAGCATAGGCAACTGTTGAAGTGACACAGTCAGTCGTTGTACAGTGGTATTGGGTCTGGATGAATGCATAATGCTCCCCAGGACTTGGTTCACACCTTCAGGGCTATAAGACTGGTGAGCTATTGCATGTCCCTGCACACGTAGTCTGTGAAGTGGCATCTCAGGGCAGTCACACTAACATGGAGAATGACAGTCACATCGTACCTGGTGAGGGGTGGCATGGGTGCATAGGTTATATTGCAGAACCAGTTACCCGACAGCAAGATGTTAGCGACTATCGCCTTGTGTAGCCTGCTGTGTGGAACTGCAGTGTGCCCGCCTACAGAGTCACCTATTACTGGTGTGTTGTGTAGGTTATAACACCCTATTGGCTGTATGTGATGGGCACACATGAGTCTGTGGGCTATAAGTTGGTGATGTTGTGTTCCGTGATGTGGGCTGCCTCTGGTGCCTACACAGAATATGGAGAGGTACTGCACAAGTTGTCCCCATATGTGTGGCCTGTGGTGGAGATCATGTGTGACTATGTGATGAGTGGGGTGTGTTGCGAATGTTACACATCCCCACATGACTGTCAGGTGCAGTCAGGGTTGGTAACAGCATTACCCCCAGCAGGGCTGCATACGTGTATCCCCCACAGGCTGTAGTGTCGTATGTTGGGAGGTGAGCATTGAATGTGTACATGAGACAATTGCTCTATTGCCACATGTACGACATATCCATCATATAGACAGGCAATAGCACTGGTACGTGACAGTTGGACATGCCTGTATATACAACCATGTCTCACAGGATATGTGAGTTATGTGTGTACAACAGCTGTTGTACCATAAGCAAGCTGGAAATATGAGGACTGCCAGTGTACCTGTGGAAAATGGTGTGGAATGGGTGCTATATTAATCAGTAGTTCATGACATGCCCACAAGTTCTGAACAAGTGCTTAGCATGAACATACAATGCAGATAGGGTGTTGGATAATATCAACCCACAAGTGGTGACGACAGTCATAATGGGTGGCACCGCACTATAACCCTGCAGAGTATGGTCTGCATGTCCCTGAACCATTATCAATGTAGATGTTAGCAGTACAGATGTACAAGACAGTACGGATGTTTGATTACAAATACATGCTATGGTTGATAACCATCCCTGCAAATGACGTCCAACTAGCCATTGTCCCATGTCTATCACATGTGCAACACAGGCGATCCGTGGCAGGATGTTGAACAGCTGTACAGTGCTATGTAGATGTATATGGCAAAACACATGCATGTACACGTTACAATGCGTATGTGTGCATTGTCACTGCTCAAGTCCATTAAGGCTGTGTCTGTGTTGATATGTGACATATACACAGCATCATGGTCAACAGCATTACCGTGGACACATCCAGGCATGTGCAGATATGTAAGAACACCAGTGCAGGCAAACAGACATGCCCACATCAAGACAGCATTCACATGGAGTATGAACATGGTGATGATATCCAATGCATAACGGGTGTTACATGTGTGTGACACAAACATGTCAGTCATGTCAGTGTCATGATGATTTGCAAAGATAACTGTGCAGATGTACTAGATGTCATAGAAATGTATGTGCAGCAGTATCTCTTTACATCTCTGAAACTGTGACCTGTCACCATCATTATGTCTTACAGATAATGCCTCGTACACGCCTTCCAGCGTACAGCCGCCAGGAGGGTGATGTCTTCATCCCGTACCTCCATGAGAACTATGAGTTGTTGTTCAGCCATGTGCCACAGCATGCCCAGCAGCGGGATGACCTGTGGCAGGATCTGCACAGGAGGGTGAACGATGTGGGTGGCCATAACTGCACCTACCAGCAGGTGCACAGACACTGCACGGACCTGATATGACATGCAAAACAGCGTGCCACTGCAATTGCCAGGGAACAAGGTGGAACAGGTGGTGGGCCACCAACCCAGCCCCCACTCACACACACTGAGGAGTTACTGGCCAGTCTGGGGACACCCTCAGAACAGCATCCACAAACACTATCTGCCATCGTGGAGGTGGGTGTCTCCCAACCAATGAGCCTGGCATTACCTGTTAAGTCAGTACTGCACATATGGCTACTATATCCCATTTATGTGCATGTGTCACTGTACATTATGTAATGTAACAACATATGCATGGTATGTGGACACACATGCTGCATACTACAGTATGCTACCTACTATATGCTATTGTACAGGTGAATGTGTTAACATGCACAGTGCACCCTGTGGCTGTCATACAGTCATGGATAATGTTCATACTGCTGTATCACCTCTATACAGGTACCTCTGGCATGCTGCACAGACATGAGTCCATTGCAGGTGAGACTATCATCAGTATCAGGCATGTAAAAGCATAGATCTATTTGCCATGTGGCTAGTTAACACTTGTACACTTGATGTTCATTCCAGTCACGATATACAGGTCGCGTCACCCATCATTCACACAGGCCACCCATGTGCAATATATACAAGCAAACTGACACACCGACATGAAACCAGAGTATTTGTCATCGCTACATATGTGGTCTGCTGTGCATACAATGGTGGAGGTGTTCTATAATGGAGGCATATGTACTATACAGTGGAACAACATGTGTGGTACGCAAACAGTACCACACAGTGAGCTGTGATATGGGCAGCCCACAGGAGTCACCATTGTGTTATATGCCCCTACAATGGGTGCACATATTGCGATGTGCCATCTGACATGTCCCAGACACGTAGAGTATTGGCTGCAATAATGTTACACTATCCCATAACCCATACCCCACATACAACCTGTTGTCTGCATAGCCCTGTGGATGGTGACATATCTGACATCTATGGGTGTATGTCATATGGGACAACACAGACATGTGATAGATGGCCATCACACACATTTGTCCAACACATGTGCACACATGGCCATGGGGGATGGCCAGAGATACGTAGCCACACAGTAGATGTGATGTGTATGCACCCTGTTTCACATTGTCCACACATGGTCCAATTATAGCCTTAGTTGACCGATGATACAGTTGCTGTGGTACACTGGACATCCTAAAAGCCTGCGCACAGCCAGTGGAGGTGTCACTGACGTCTACCATATAAGATGTGTTGAACATCACGCCTGTGTCATAGCATGACAGTAGTCACCTCTACAGCTTCCACAGACATTAACACCACATCAGGCCACAGATACTGTACATTTCCCTTGCTGCTGTAGGACATCACCGTTAGCTGTGCACCTCGTGTGTGTGGTACAGCAATGTCATGTTGGACATGGTGAATTGACAGGTCCGCTATGTGTGGACATGGTTGCCAGGCAGCTAAGACTCTGTAGTTGTTGTGCAGAGGTGTCATCTGTAGGTCCTCCAGTGACCTGTCACATGACGCAGCATGGTTTGGTGTATACACCTCAGCATTGTGGGTCACAATCCATAGTTATGTCATGGGTATGCATGCAGTTATGGCTATGCAATGTGTACATACTTTATAGCAATATAGATGCCTCATGATGCCATGCAATGGCACAGTGTCTGTACTTTACACTGTAGAGCAATGTAGATGGCTCACACTACCCTTCTATGCACATGCGCATCTGCTAAACATGCATTCTATCTGTAGGGCATACAGACAACACTGCAATGTGATGGCCATTATGCCATTGTACATGTCAGGACACCATTGTGTCAGACATGTATGCATGTTAATGCACACGTCAGCAGATTACATGTCAAGGTCACGTCAGCCATGTGTACTGTTATCCTGTTCTGGTCCACATGGTGTATCACGGGGATGCATGCATACTACCATGATTGTGTGAACTGCATGGCTACTGATATGACACCTGCTTGCTGTATTGTGCACCCCAAGGGGGTATGCTTACTAACACTAGTAATGTCAGAGCTGCATGCCGTCTGCTGTATCACAGGCATGCTGCATGCCGTCTGTCAAATCACATGCATGGTGTGTGGCTGTGTGTGTGTGTGTGTGTGTGTGTGTGTGTGTGTGTGTGTGTGTGTGTGTGTGTGTGTGTGTGTATTTGTCTGTGTGTATGTCTGTGTGTGTGTCTATTGTAATTTAGAGTCTTTCTTTGCATTCACAGGTGATGTAGGTGCGTTACCCTCCTGCGGTCCATCTGATGTTAGTGTCCCCACAGATACTAGCAGTGATGAACATATGCATGAGGTACAGGCAGGGTTGTCAGGGGCTGAATCTGTGCCAATGGTTGCCATCCCAGCTATGTCCCCTTCTTCCCCGCACACAGTTCTGCTGCTAACACATACCGCATCACCGGTGGCCATAGAGGAAGGACAGTCAGCATCTGTTAGCATGGAACAGGGACGTGTGGTGGCTACAGAAGGTGTGTTTCCACACCATGGTGTCAGTGTAATGTCAGGCATGTGGCCAGTGCTGCTCGTAGGAGGACCTCTGGCAGACATGCACCTGCAGAACAGAGCGCAGCAGCTGGTATCACCAGATGCATGTTCCAGACTGTAATGGTGGCACAGGCACATGCTGAACGACAGAAAAGAAAAGGGCAGAGGCTGCAGAGGGCTGCTATCCGTACCCTAAATGACAACATCCAGGCATTGGCAAATGCTCAACAGCAGATTGCTGATGTTCTGGACAGGCGGTTGGGTGACATGGTCGGAATCCTTGACCGTGGCATGGCAATCCGCGAGCATGAGCTGTCTGTGCTGGAACATCTGGCAGGAGTGAGGCATAGGCCACGTGGACATAGGCCAGCTACACCACCTAGTGCAGGTCGACGTGAGCGTGCCACCTCACATACCCGCTCCCATAGTGCCGGTAGGAGTAGCAGTGCAGCTGGTGCTGCACTGTCCACACCAGGACACAGCAGGCCACGTGGACATGGCCCTGGACGTTCCCAGCGGGGACACAGTTCCAGTGGACATGTGTCATCAGGCAGTAGCCAATCTGTACCTCCGCCTGGTAGTGACCATGCAACCCCTGGCTGGCACAGGTCACGTGGCCATGGCCGGACACAGTGAGCTGTACAACCTGGTCTGTACAATCTGGAGCTGTCAATAATACCCCTGTGTAGGCTCACATAAGGCAGAAATGTGTGCACACATACATGCACACAGCAAACACATCTGTAGGGCACCACAACACCCACATGCATACTGAACAGACATGTCCAATCATATCACCGGCCCTTACCCACACACATGATGCCACCCATTGGTGCAGCCTATGCTCCTGGCACACATTATCACCCTGTGCATATGATGAAGCCTGTGCCGCATCCCTGTCATCCACACCATCGGTGCAGGGGCATGCTCAAATGGTCTGATGCACAGGGTGAACAGAATAGTGAGATGTGTATATTACATTAGTTGTGTACGACTAGTGAGGGAAGTGTATATTACGTTAGTTGTGTAAGAATGGTGAGAGATGTATATATTACATTAGTTGTGTACTGTTGACACGCACCAGACATACCATGTAGTACAGGTGTAGCATGCATTGTTATATGTACACAACCATGTAGTACAGGTGTAGCATGCATTGTTACATGTTCACAGTATGTGTCTCAGTAACAACAGTAACAGCATGTTGGTAATGATGCCCTGGTTCCCTCCTTATGGTCTACTTGCATGTGCCTACAGGTAGCAGTGTTTGCAGTCTCCCATGTGTAACTGTGGAGTACTCACAGGCATGTATGGCAATCTCAGCATGCTATACGTAGCCTCAATCGGACAGCTGGAAAGTCTAACATACCACAGATGTCCACGCATATACTGATCCAGGAGCCTGTGTGCAGTTTACTAGGCTACAGTGGCTAGAGACGTGACATCCATACCAGGTCACATCACAGGTATGTTGACATGGTGCAGGGGCTTTACACAGCGGTCTGGACAATGATAAGGTTAGAGGCCACTTGATAGCATGAGGCCTCACTGTGTAGCAGTAATACCCTGTCACAGTACAGGAACGTGCCCACACTCACGGGGTCAACAACACTACAATGCACACCCCATAGCATTGAGGTGAGGACACTTGCCTCTGTGGTCATCACCCTCACAGTTCTGTGCACCCACACGAAGGGACATGTACAGGTAGCCAGTATGGCTGACACCGATGGCACCAACAGGGTAGTAGACTGCATCACCATGAGGAGTTTGGATCCTGTGTGTTCTGTATGGTAGCATACACCCTCACTCCATGCTCCAGACAGCCATACATACATACACACACACTGTGGAGACCACAACTGTCATACACATATGGATAGCTGATGTGTGTGATACACACACCACACCTGCCTACGTCATGCTTTCCACACTGCAGTATGTACAGATGTCTACAACAGTGTACAGGGGTGTGTCACAATTGGGATGTATTCCCCACCATATGTGGCATATATGGTCACACATGCAAACACACATGGCAGCACTGTGAATGATACACCTGCTATATGATGATACGTCTGACAGACATGCAGCAGTATTGGCCGCATTATGTGTACCAACTCTATGTCCGGCAATTGTACTGCTATATGCACATGGGAGGATGTAAGTGTTACAGGTGTCGAGTGACGTACAGTCAGTAACACCTGACTGCTGTGTAGGTTTTATGTCTTCATCATCAGGTAACAATAACATAGCGTACTGTTTGCACATGTAATGGTATGATGGCGTGTGACACACCTGTGAGCCATTCCCTGCGAACATCCACCTACACAGGTGGATCACCACTGTACGTACACACATCCATCCATACCTGATGTGCATCCTACCATACTGTCAGTATGTCACCATATACAGGTGTCAATGATGGGGCTGCATTGCTACTGCATGTTGTAGTTAGGCACAGATGTGTTACTTACATCAGCTACTGCACATGCATGGCAGCTGCATGCACACTACAGTTTGTACGTGTGTGTTGGTCCTACATGCCTGTCATGTAGCCATGTTTGTATGCATTGCAATCGGTGGACATGTGTGTTGACATACATAACACATGGACTGTTGTATGATATGATGGGTGTCATGGGTAACTAGTACAGAGGGAATGTGTCCTCGGTCAACATTGCTACCTCATGTACTGTTGGCATTCAACAGCCATGGACCCACCTTCCATTTGCGTGCGTATGATTGCTGTAGCCACTTGTCTGCACAGAGGACAGCAAAAGCTATGCTATGTACATATGTGTTGTGTGTGGTCCATGCACATATCCACTGCAATTACATTTATGACATATCCAAACATGTGTGTTCATTGGTGTACAGCGACAGTCATCTGTCACAGTTGTGTAAGACCCAGGGCCCCTGTTATGTGTAGAGCCGACCTGGTTATGTACAGTGGTATCATTGAAATGCATAACACATGATGGAACCCTGTCGGTACATGTGTAGTCTGCACAGTTGCTGTACACCTATGTACAGTCCAGTGGTCATGAGTCGCACAGTGTTGTGTTGATGTATTGCTGGTCCAATGACATGGTGATGTCCGAGGGCTACATTGTAGACTGCGGTGTGTGCCTCTGTGATCTGCACCTGAGGCATCTGTGATGGCCCCTGAGTGTGTACTGGTCAATACATGTGAGTGGCATTCATGTATGTGGGGACAGTAATACCATACTGTGCCCTTCTGTGTTTGGTATCCATCTGCATGCAAGATGGCCCTTTGCAACTGCTAAGTGTGTGAGCATGCCCAGTATGCCGTTGTGTAGTTGGACACACAGTACATTCCAAACTGCACCCTTACGTGTTTAGTATCCGTGTGCATGCAAGACAGCCCTTTGCAACTGCTAAGTGTGTGAGCATGACCAGTACGCCGTTGTGTAGATGGACATTCCAAACGGACGTGTGATACTAAGCGTGTGTGCATGGCCAGTGACATCTTGTGTCGGTGATGTGCCTCTGTGTATGGGCATGGCCATTGACAGCCTGTATAGCGACGGTGGACATCCAGGGAACAGATGTCCATTTTCAATGTCACGATGGATGCCTACATCAAACACACTGACAGTCTTGCAGGGTGTACTGTCTGTGGCGAGAACCATATCTATGTAGTGTTGTTGTAGTGCTCCGTAGATATTTAGTTGCCCCGATCACACCACTGCCATGTGTTTGTCTACGTCTACCTTGGGACAGTAATATGCTTTCAGACTGCTCACTCTCTATACATTCCCTATCGGCGTCTTAGCCTTTGAGGATGATGTCACCCACCTAGAAGTATGCCTCTGGAAGTGCTGTGTTCAGTAATCTCTGTAGCGTGTTCTGTAAATGCGTATTGCTATAGTGTGATAAGGTAATTAGGTGTATGTTCGACTCCCTGCCCTGCCAAGTGTGTGTGTGTGTGTGTGTGTGTGTGTGTGTGTGTGTGTGTGTGTGTGTTTCCAGCTGCCTGGGGACACAGTAATGCTTTCAGACGCCGCACACCACATACATTCCCTATCGGCGTCTTAGCCTTTGCGGATGATGTCACCCACCTAGAAGTATGCATCTGGGAGTGCTGTGTTCAGTAATCTCGGTAGCGTGTTCTGTAAATGCGTATTGCTGTAGTGTGATAAGGTAGTTAGGTGTATGTTCGACTCCCAGCCCTGCCAAGTGTGTGTGTGTGTTTCCAGCTGCCTGGGGACACAGTAATGCTTTTAGACGCCGCACACCACATACATTCCCTATCGGCGTCTTAACCTTTGTGAATGATGTCACCCACCTAGACGTATGCCACTGGGAGTGCTGTGTTCAGTAATCTTGGTAGCACATTCTGTAAATGCGTATTGCTGTAGTGCGATAAGGTAGTTAGGTGTATGTTCGACTCCTTGCCCTGCTAAGTGTGTGTGTGTGTGTGTGTGTGTGTGTGTGTGTGTGTTTCCAGCTGCCTGGGGAGACAGTAATGCTTGTAGACACTGCACACCACATACATTCCCTATCGGCGTCTTAGCCTTTGCGGATAATGTCACCCACCTAGAAGTATGCGTCTGGGAGTGCTGTGTTCAGTAATCTCGGTAGTGCATTCTGTAAATGCGTATTGCTGTAGTGTGATAAGGTAGTTAGGTGTATGTTTGACTCACAGCCCTGCCATGTGTGTGTGTGTGTGTGTGTGTGTGTGTGTGTGTGTGTGTGTGTGTGTGTGTGTGTTTCCAGCTGCCTGGGGACACAGTAATGCTTTTAGATGCCGCACACCACATACATTCCCTATCAGCGTCTTAGCCTTTGTGGATGATGTCACCCACCTAGAAGTATGCCTCTGGGAGTGCTGTGTTCAGTAATCTCGGTAGCGCATTCTGTAAATGCGTACTGCTGTAGTGTGATAAGGTCGTTAGGTGTATGTTCGACTCCCAGCCCTGCCAAGTGTGTGTGTGTGTGTGTGTGTGTGTGTGTGTGTGTGTGTGTGTGTGTGTGTTTCCAGCTGCCTGGGGACACAGTAATGCTTTTAGATGCCTCACACCACATACATTCCCTATCGGAATCTTAGCCTTTGCGGATGATGTCACCCACCTAGAAGTATGCCTCTGGGAGTGCTGTGTTCAGTAATCTCAGTAGTGTGTTCTGTAAATGCGTATTGCTGTAGTGTGATAAGGTAGTTAGGTGTATGTTAGACTCCCAGCCCTGCCAAGTGTGTGTGTGTGTGTGTGTGTGTGTGTGTGTGTGTGTGTGTGTGTGTGTGTGTGTGTGTGTGTGTGTTTCCAGCTGCCTGGGGACACAGTAATGCTTTTAGACACCTCACACCACATACATTCCCTATCGCCGTCTTAGCCTTTGCGGATGATGTCACCCACCTAGAAGTATGCTTCTGGGAGTGCTGTGTTCAGTAATCTTGGTAGCGCATTCTGTAAATGCATATTGCTGTAGTGTGATAAGGTAGTTAGGTCTGTTTTCTAATCCCAATCCTGCCACGTGTATGTGTGTGTGAGAGTTTCCCGCTGCATGACAACACTACATTGCTTTTACACTATTCACTCTCCGTAGAATCCGTACGGCGTCTTTGCCTTTGATGCTGATGCCAGCAAGCTAGATGTATGCCTGTGTGAATGCTGTGATCTAGTAATCATGGTAGCACGTTCTGTACATGCGTAATGCTGTAGTGTGATAAGGTAGTTAGGCCTGTGTTCTGCTCCCAACCCTGCCAAGTGTGTGTGTATATCTATTTATATATATGTAATGTAGATAGATATTGATATGTATGTGGATATTAGCACTATTGAATGTGCTGCATTATCTGTACGTGAACACCTTTGATGTACGTAAATCTGCTATGGCTGTATGATAGTGCACATACTGTGTGCTGTAGTGATCATGGGTTATAGTTGTGTAGTGACCAGTTATTTTGTTGCTGAGTATTACAAGGGACATTGACAACAATGATAGTACAGCACCTTTAAACGGTCGTGTGCACATCTCAGCAACAGTCAGCAGTGATTATTATTTTGGAGGATGAGTATGGCTCATATCACTATGTATTAACTGACACTACTATGCAAATCAGGTTAACATCACTGACTCCCGTTTATCCACAGGTTGTGATACAGATCCCAGGAATGTATGTGTATACATTGACAGGTGCAGGACTGGAATATTGTTGAATGCATGGAGGGGTGTCCATGGCCAGTAATGGCGATCTGTACAGCCTGGCAGGTACGGTCTGTGACTGTCCCACAACCTCCTGTATATGGCTGAAACATGCTGAAACTGTGTACATTCAGACACACACACATGAAACAAACAGCTAGGGCTAACACATACACACACACATTGCATCAACATTGGGCCATGCAAACACTGTTGTCCCTCACACACACACATACTTACATGCTGATTGGATGGCTCAACGAATGACAGGCTCTGGAAAAGAAACACCATACCCTGTGCATATGATGACACCTGTGCCACCACCTGTAATATGTAACATTGAAGCAGGAACAGACTAACATGGTACTGATGCACAGGGTGGCTTTATAGCACTGTATTAATGTTATACTGTTGTTAACACAAAGTGTGATATCCTTCTAGGTGTATGTAAGCAGGCATGATGCATTGCAGCTATGATCATCAATGTAGTATAGTTTACAGCACTGTTGATTCTGAAGATTTATTATCCATCCATGTGCCATTTGACTGACGTGTGTAGTATTGGCAGCATGTGTTTCAGAGTGTGCAGTACGTGTGTGATGTGTGTAGTACAGATTTATACATGCTTATAAATGCGTACACTGGCTTACATGACATTACACGGGCTTCAACATTTTTACACTAGCTTACTCGTTCTTCAACGTGCGCACACAGGCTGACACGCGCACACACATGCTTACTCGGGCTTGCAGGCGTCCACAGGTGTGAACACACTGTCAGCAGGCTTGCAAGACACTTCAGTGATATCCATGGCGTACACTGTCAGTTTCCTGACTGTACCTAGGATAAATCATAACACGCCTCTTCCACTGATGAGTAACTGACAGCAAACATGTGACACATTGCTCCAATAGGATTACAGTGTTTTATACATACACACTCATGATATCACCTATCATCTACTCTGATAGTCCCCTTAACCTACTCTTCCACTGTAGTGGCTTGGCCCATATGGCATG
Organism: Protopterus annectens; assembly: GCF_019279795.1. Lineage (NCBI taxonomy): Eukaryota > Metazoa > Chordata > Ceratodontiformes > Protopteridae > Protopterus > Protopterus annectens. The sequence continues at coordinate 1,322,085,409 of NC_056733.1, forward strand.
ACACATTGTGATTCACTATCCTCAGCCTCAGTTGCATCAGATTGCCTACTAATGCTTGGTTACATCTCTAACAGAGCACTTCCACACATAGCAATCAGTACTCAGTAGCCATCTTGTCTTCAGCTTGCCATTCACCTGCATGGTGAACTAACTGTTAACTAAAATTACAATTTCTATGTGTATTTTAAATATTTTTCTTGTTTTAAAAGTGCAGCGTGTTTTCGCACCGCTGCGCTACGCTTACACACCAGAGATTGGGGGAGGACAGATAGAGTTTTATTAATTTCCAATGGGAAAATATGCCACTGGCCTTATATAGGTTCATAGGTTCATAGGTTCATACTAGGCTATCTGCCCTGGGGCAATTATAAGCCTAGCCCAATTCTGTATGGCTTATGCCACCCCTTGATTTGAGTATACTGTGCCCTTTTTAAGGTTTAGTTTACTGTCCCTCTGTCTAATAGTGACACGGGAGTAATCCCTGGGACAAACCTACGATCCCCCATCCACTTATCGAGATTCTTCTTGAAGAGATTCAGTGAGGTGCTCTGCCTCACATGAACTGGAATTCTATTCCAGAGCGAAGGGAGCCTCTGGGTTATGAACCTGTCCCTCCAGCAAGTTCTATTTATTTCTGTGCTGAGGTTCAAGTCCCTCGAGCGTGTGGCTCTAAGGGATTTAGATTTACTGAGGTGGAGCATGTCCATAAATTCTGGATTTGACATAGCTTTGTATGTCAGGCATAGATCGCCTCAAGTAGGCGTATGCAACTGAGTAGAGCTGGAGTTTTTTTAATCGAGCAGCATATGGCATCTGTTTGAGACCCTTGATCCTCTTGGTGAGATACTTTTGGGGTCTTTCTAATTGCTGCAGGTGTCGGGTAAGGTACATCCCAAAAGGGCATTGTATTCTATGATGGGCCTGATGAGGGATGAATAAAGGGGCACGATTACCTCTCTTGATCTAGATGTGAAACCCTTCGTGATGAGGTGGGCTATGTAGAAGGTCTTTCTAACCACTTTGGCAATGTGGTTTTCAAAGGAGAGATTGCTATCAACTTGGGTCCCCAGGTTCCTAATAACTTTCTCTGTACTTAATGGGTTTCCGCCTATGTGGTAATTTGTGGGCACATTGTTTTTGCCAAAGGGTATGACTATACATTTTTTGGCATTTAGCTTTAAACCATGGCGCTGGCACCAGTTATCTGTCTCTGTGAGAACTTTTTGAAGGATGTTTGTGTCAGCTGGAGAGTTGATTATGGCGCCCAGTTTGCAGTCGTCTGCGAACTTGGTGAGCCATAGTCCTCCCACATTTGCCTGTACCTCAGAAAAGTATATACCAAACAAGAGTGGTCCCAGGACAGAACCCTGTGGGACATCACTTGTGACCGGTTTCGAGTCTGACATGGCTCCAGCAACTCTCACTCTGTGGGTTCTGTCTTTGAGCCAGTTTGCGACCCATCTTGTGACATAGGGGTTTATATTTAAGCTGGATAGCTTATCTATGATGCCCGAGTGGGGTATTGTGTCAAATGCCTTTGCAAGGTCCAGATAGGCTGTGTGGACTACCTTCCCTTCATCTATGGCTTTGGTGATTGTTTCAAAGAAGTCAACTAGGTTCAAAAGGCAGGATCTGCCCTTGACAAAGCTGAACTGGGTAGGATCTAGTGTCTGTAGGTCCCCAATGTCTTTGTTTATGAGCTCCATGATGATCCTCTCCATAGCCTTGCAGACTAAGCTAGTCAGGCTTATGGGGCGATAGTTTCCAGGGTCCGTAGAGGCTCCACCTTTGTGGAGTGGGACCACTGTTGCTGTACACCATTCTGTGGGCACATATCCTGTAGTGAGGCTGAGATTGTATAGCTGTTTTATTTGAGGGATTAGTTCCTCTTGTTGTTCATGTAGGACGCAACCTGGGACTCCATCTGGTCCCATGGAAGCAGTGTTTTTTGCTTTGGAGAGGGCAGCCTTCACCTGAGCATCTGAGATGTTTGGGAGGCAGCCCTCTGCCGGGATAGATACTTGCTCTTTTGGGGGAGGGGTGGAGAAGTTTGCACTGAACCTGTCTGCCAGGATATTGGCGATGTCTGTGGGTTCAGTGTATTTTTGTCATTTAGAATCAACTCAGAACAAGTCTGGGAGTTGCATCCCAGGTTTCTAACATAACTGAAAAAGCCTTATGATTGTCTTTGGTGTCCTGTGCAATTTTTCTCTCGAAGCTGACCTTGGGGATTTTATGAGGGATCGTAATTTTTGCTAGTACTGATCAGAGATGCCTTCCCTATTAGGGATTTTGCTCTATCATGTAGTAGCTTCCTCCTTCTGTTTTACAGTTTATTTATGGCAGGGTCCACCAGACTGGACGCCTGCCTTTGGATGATTGGGTCTTGGTTTTGTTTGGGATAGCATGATCCATGCATTCCTGGAGATGTCCGTAGAATGCATTTATATAGGATTCTGCAGTTTGGGCGTAGTTTCCACTGGCTCTGGGGCCTTGAAGGATTCCACTTCAGTTTTGAGAAGTGAGAAGTTCACTTTTGAGAAGTTTTTCACTGTGGTTTTCTGGGCTGGGGGTGGGGTCGGGACGTGGACATCCAGTGAAATTAATTTATGGTCTGATCTTACCAATGAGGGATATACTTCTGGTGTGGAGCATAGAGTCCCCATGTTGGTAATGATCATGTCTAGTATGTTGTCCCCTCTTGTGGGAGTGGTGACTAGTTGTTCCATAGCATTTGAGTTTATAATTTCCAGGAATCTTTGAGCTAAGGTGCTGGGGCTTGAGTAGTGCTCCCAGTCAATGTTTGGGTAGTTGAATTTGCCCAATATAATGGTGTTCAGAGAGATCTTCCTGTTCTCCAATGTTTTCAGGAAAGCCGAGTGGGATTCCTGACTTTGAGAGGGTGGTCTGTAGGATGCTATAAACTGAAAAGCAGTCTTGCCCACTGTTAGTTGCACATGGATGGTCTCTGATACTCCGTGCAATGCCACTAACCTGGAGGTGTGGATATTCTTGATAAATATGGAAACTCCCCCTCCTTTTGTGGTTCTGTCCGGGTTTTGGGGCCGAAAAGCATGATATGAGGTATAGCCTGGTAGTGCTGGGGTGCTCTCTGGAGCCTTGAACCAGGTTTCTGTCACTGCACAGATATCGATGTTCTCCATACTGAGGAGAGCTTCGAGTGCGTGCATCTTGAGGTTAAGACTTCTGGCGTTTAGCAGCATTACCCTTAGTTTCTTGTTCCTTGTGCTGTCTATGGGGGTGGGTTTGACTTTTGAGCCATGCCTAAAAAAGGCACTATGGGGGTGGCAAGAGCATTTGCCAATATCTGAAAGCCCAGTGGTGACAGGTGCAAGCCGTCCCTAGCGAAGCAACGTGGCTTGTCGAGCATGTCATCCCAGGCTGACAGACACTGGATCCCCTTTGAATGACACCAAAATTTTAGCCAATTGTTAAAATCGATCATTTTGTCTTTGTACTGTGGCATCATTCTAGGTGAGGGTAAGATGCTGCTCAAGGTCAGGGTCATACCAGCCTGGGCTACATGATCAGAGAACTCCTCTATGTCTCTTTTCATGTAGTCCAGGGAGGTACGTCTCAGGTCATTCACACCAGCATGTACAATGACTGAGTCATATTTGTATTTGCTTTGGAGTGACCTGAGTGCTTGCGTTATGTGTCGGATCCTAGCACCCGACAGGCAGCTCACCGTGACCTTCTCTTTATTCAGCCTGGTGAGCAGGACGTCAGTGTGTCTGACAGTAGAGTCACCTATAACAAGAGTATCAGGTGTGTTATTCAGCCTTAAGGGCTGTGGCTGCTTGGCACACTGACTTTGTGGGTTATGTGTTGTGTGTGTTTTGTTTTGAGGTAGCGTTTGCTTGGATGTCTGCTTTGGAGGTCTCTGTTGCTTAGGTAGATTTTTATTTAGAGCCTCCGAGTATGTTTTTGAGTATTTATGTGCTTGGTTCACTGATGTGGTGGGACTATGTGATACTGGAATTGTGTTGTGTGAGGTTACCTTCTCCTCCTGTCTGGTTACACCAGTTTTGAGATGAGAGAGCTCAGCCTCCAGTTTGGCTAAATAGTTGCATCTCTCACATATATTTGAACCTGTTTGGAGGAGGAGAGGGTTGTCCGTGTACATGAGACAGTTGTAACATTGCCTCAAAATTCCCAGATTCACCAGCTGGACTGGAGAGGAAACCATTGACTGACCTTTGGACATGCTAGAGTAGTAGGGAAACTGAATTTAAGACGGACCAATAGAGGACAGGGTAATCGTAGAGAGTATAAGAGTAAGTAGTGCTTATGGTTTGATAGTGCTAACTTGTAGGATTACTTAATTGGACCTGTGAAGGGCCTTAGAATGAGAATATGGTGTTTAAATTGAGAGATAGAGCAGTTCTAAGGGAAAAAGTGAAGAGCAGACTTTGTGGAGCCAGGAATAGTTTAAACACAATTAGGCGGCGCTGCCCGCTGTTGCGCTATGCACAAAAACGCGCAAAACCGCGCAAAACTGCGCAAAAGAGGGTTTTAAGAGAGGAAGATGAAGGAGTTTTGGAATTGACCCAAAATGGCCAATAAAACTACAGTTTCAAGTCAGTAACCACTCCCACAGGGGCAGGCAGGCTGCTCAATGTTTTTCACTGCCACTGATCAACAGAGAGACTTCCCTTTAGCCCAAGCAAAAAATGGCCTCACAGAAGCTTACAAACAGTTCAAGAACAGCAAGCCTGTAACTGAACTTTTTTAAATCTCAGAAAAGTGGGAAAAAAGCAAGATTTTTTGTTTTTTTTGTTTTTTCAGAGATAGCAGAGGTTCACAAGTATCAACAAGTTATAACAGTGCAGTAAATGACCCCACACAAGAGTGCTAGGCCAAAGACAGATATTTGGCCATTGGCATGCTTTTTCAACTGAATTCATCCTTTATTTGCAGCTGACATTGCTCAGTTTAGCTACTTGCAGAACGTAACTCGGTTAACATCCGAGTACATTTCTGCACATAACTCTACTCTTGCACGGACAGCTTACTGTTTCATGTATCGCAGATTTACATCATTTGCATAGCTTTCACCTACAAATGGGGTTATTTGCATATCCTAACATTGTCCGTGCAACGTTCGTTTTAGGGGCTGTCTTACATGCCCCTACAGGATATTGCTGAATAGCTCGGCAGACATCTTGCCTTGCTCTACTCTTCCTCTACTCGTACACGCTGGCCAAGGCTCCATGACTCCTGGCCTAAGCTTTGTTGTGTGCTAATATGTCTATTTGTTGAGTATGCATGGCTGTAGGTATGTTTTGACCTGCTACGTCTGACATTTCTACAAAGCAGCTCCCACTTTCATCATTTGTAACGGTGACAGCCCTATAGGTACTATATATACAGCTGTGACATTTGACATGTCAACACATACCTGCGGTCAATACTAAACTGACTACTTCAGCGCTTTTCATGCCTTCAGATTTTTCTTGTAGTAGTATAGTCGATAATACTGTTTCCTATAACATGTATCTGTTTCTGATGCAAGATATATCATTTCATTACACAACTACACAAAAGAAGAAATCACAGGCTAGATGCCATTACATTCCTTTTGCAGGACACACCCGCCAAGAGTGTTGTGTTCCTCACAAAAGCCAACAGGTGCTAATCAAAACATATTATGCTATCATCTACCTTATGTGTTCGCCAGTATTTCCGCTTTCCGTCAGTGGCAGAACTCACATGCGAGTGTGGGAGACTGAACACTGTATCGGGGACACTGCATAACACCCTGAGGGACACTATTAACCTTCCACATTGGCTATAACAGGGCATAAGTATTCATTCATATTTATCGTGGTACATGCTTTTGACTTATACATGTTTTGTCATTTGTCATCCCGCCTTTCTTCACACCTGTCCACCTGATATCACTAGTTCTGTACATTTATTTAGGACAGGGTTACCTTCATACCTCTCAACTGTACACATTTTGGGTAAATGTCCCGAACTTAGACTTATAATGTTGTTCCTTTTTCCATAATATTGTGCCTTTCTGGTAAATTAGTGGCAGGTCATTAAGGACTGTGAGGTTAGATAATAATGACAGACATTAGTAGTTTATAACTAATAACCCTCAAAACATTCATACTAATGAATTATCCATTATTCTATCAACGTTCTAACTTTGTCAGAGGAATATTTAACATAGTACCTATTTGTACTTATTTAAATATGCCTTTGTCCAGAAGTCTTATTCTGAAAGGTTGAGAGGTATGGTTACCATCTTATTCGTACGCATGTACGTCCATGATAATCGCTTACATGACACTGATATAAGTCCCTATGTCTTCCCCCAATGGTTTACACAATATCCAGTAGATGGGTTCTTCATTTTTGGAAGGTATAGGCGTGTGCTATACCAACATAGGAATATTAATCACTCCCATGGGGTGGACCTAATAAATCTGTTGCATACCCATGATTCCCATACCTGACACCCCTCCACAGTAGTCATAAGACATATTTAATGTGAGCGATAATAAAGTATGAAGATACTTCTAAGCATTATCCACTCTCCGCGTATCAGGACATATGTCATACTTTCTGTCAACCCATGTGTTATTACCCTTGCACAAGCTACTGTTGCATGTACAGCTATATTGTAGCTGCGGATGTGACGTCCTTAGCTTCGATTATTACTGGCCGCTGCCTGTAAAAAACACTTTTTGGTGTCCTGTAAAGGACACCTATATCCATGTTCAAAGAGTAGAACTTGCAGATTTGGCACACTGGTAATTTCCGGGCAATGGTTTTGAAAGCAGCAGCGTATTTACCTTTCTTGCATGTCTGTATGTCTACCCATAATAGCTATGACATAACCTATTTATGTACATGTGTTATATCTACAAGGACAAATGTTTATATGTTTGTTATGTATATATCGATTAATGTAATTGTATGTATATATATATATATATGTCTGCACAGTCTTTATTTCATATATTTATTTAGTTTAAGTCTGTGGATATATATCTATACACAAATATATATATCCATATATAGATATATAAATAAACGTGTAGAAAACAGCACTCATTTGCTATGCTGTGAGCGGATTACACACGCGCATGCACACTTGCATATCCTTATTGTGGGTTACATATGTTTACTAAGTCTTTGTGCTTACGTGGGCTTTCTTTATTGTGACGGTACCAGTACAATATCTCTAATCTGGTTAACGGACATATGCGAAACACACATTCACCTTTACATATTTAAATATCTTTACAGCACACAAGCATTCATTAACTCATATGTGCTGTAGGTGTAGTTGACCCGGGACTGGATGCTGTAACCACTATACTATTGGTGCTCTGATTCATTTATATGCATACCCATAGTACATAGCTACATTAACATATGCCTCATCGCTTCACTTACAACACAGGCATCCATTCTCCTGCTGGGAAAAATGCGGTACTACATATTACACATTCCCTATTCCCTACTGCTCTGGACCCAAGCTGCATATTTAATCACTCCAAGGATATGCAGAACTCCAAGGCTTATAGTCCTGGCACATAAAAGTCTTTGATTGTCAGGGTGTTCATGTGGTGATCTGGGTTTAGGCTTGTCCATCTGGTGAACGGAACTGCCCTGACCGAGTTCAAATGTCAGATGAAGCACATGGACAGAATTTGTCCATTTTTATAGAGGTTTAACTGTGTTTACAGACACAGGTCTTTCGGCACCTGCCGGCAGCCTTTTATGTTGGCAATACATAATATGGGTGGGGTTGTTATAATACATAATCCACGGTGAGGGGTGTTCCCATTCACATTTGACTATTTCCTGTATGCATTAATACGGGGATTATTATTTTGGACATGAATTAACTACAGGTATGCAGTAGTACAGTAAACAAATATGAAGGTTTGTTACTGTAAATATGTACGGACCTCTGTAATACACTGTTGTTTTCTGGCACATCAATAGCTAGTCATTAAAGACTGAAGTCAGAACATAATGACAGACAGTTGAGTTTCAGACTTCATACTCTTCAGGAAATTAATGCCAATGTACAAACTGTTATTTTATCACCTTTCTAAATTTCTAAGAGCAATCTTTACATATTGTCCATACTTTGGGGCCTTTGTCCCACTTTTATTCATGGCTTTGTCCAGGTATCTTGTTCTCAGAGGTTGACAGGTATACTTTTATTCACGGCTTTGTCCAGATATCTTGCTCTCAGAGGTTGACAGGTATGGTCGGTTACACCTACACACATATTAAGTGTCCCTCACACAGTAGATCAGGGTTATCCCTGATCAGTGCCTTCATCACCCTTATACCATTTGCCACTATGTGAATGTGTGCATTATATTTCCGCTTATTCGTGCCGGGACACGTGCGTCACGGGCAAGTGTTTGATCCTGGGTAGTAGGTTATGCATGACCACTTACGGCTGGACAGTGTCGTGCACCTCTAATGCACATTCAGACGTCTGTCCAGATATCTACAGGACTGGACTTCGTGTTTTCCATTCTGATGTTTACACAGGTTACGTATCCCATGAGGGATATCCAAACATTGTACCGATCCACAACACGAGGAATACCGAACATCGTTTTGGAGTTATGAAAATGTGCTGAGGTCGTGTGCAATCCTGCAACCGCCTAGGCTGACACTACCTACTACATATGCATAGTGGTCACTATGTGCAGCTGTGGTTGCACCAAACCAGTAGGCCACGTACGGCTGGATTTGGTGGACGTTCAGGTATGGGAGCGGGTTGTGTGATGTGGAGGGGATGCTGGATAGTCCATTATGCATCCAGGTGTGTTGCATTTGTTATGGCCAGTTCCATCCAGGTGTGTTGCATTTGTTATGGCCAGTTCCATCAGGGCCACTCTGTGGGTATGTGCCGGTGACATATCTATACATTTGTATCGCACATTTCAATATTCCTCTGTTTGTGGGAGTGTGTTCTACAGTATGGCCTGTCTGCTTGTATTACAGCTGTTTATACATGTGTTTGTGTTTCTTTCAGCTTCATCCGCTTCTTCCTCATACACCTCCGGTTCACCTATTCTGCATACGACACAGTATCACCTTGGACGATTGTACCATTACCCATCCACCCCACACACAGATTCCTCACACCCCATACATCTGTGCTTTGGTTGTTGACCCATGACACGGCCAGAGTAACACATTGAATACCCTACATATGTCTGGTACCTGTATGGTTGTGTGGACTATCCTGCCATGTTTGCTTTCCACATGCTATACCTCACGCACATAGGTACACGCCCATACTTCACTTTCATTACATGTGTGGTATACCCGGGTACTACCCGTTCGACTGTTACACATCTTGACAAGTTCGGTTTGTACCGCTGACTTCTGGAGTTTGGCGGCCTGTTGTACTCATTGGTAGGATGCCACCTTTTCCTATGTCTGGGATGGGATATATTCCATCCACATGTCCGACTGTAGTGGACAACGCCTCCCCACAGTTAACAGTAGAGTTGCCACCTTTTCAATTGGCCAAAGTGGGACATTTTTGGTACACACATCACATTTTACAGGCCGACACATACCCATGGTCAGTATACAGGATAGAGCTTAGACTTCTTGCCTATATAACAGCTTATTCTTGTTGCAGTTCAGTTGCTTATTCTGTTTCTTATAACATTTATGTAATTTAGATACAGGAAACCTGTTTAATGCAACTATTACATAACGTATAGGGAATAATTTTGTCCTATAATCTCAGGACATTTGCCATTGTTACATGTTTTTGTCAGGACACAACTGCCCAAAGAGGGACTGTCACTCGCAAAGTGGGACAGGTGGTAATCCTAGTTGACGGTATGGATAATACTGTTCCTTTCAGCCTACATATGTCCTTATTGTTGTGGCTGTTTGTATGCTCTTTTTGTTTCGTTTACATGCTTATTCTATTTCCTATCACATTTGGTATGACATACAGACATACCTTTTGTATGTGACTATTACATGCCTTGTGGGATATAATTCGGACATACGGTCGCTAGATATCTACATTTCTCGTGTATTTTGTTATGGACACATTTGCCCAGCTGTGTACCCTCCCTCACATTATGGGTCAGCTGGTGACCCTCACCATTGGGCTGGACGTACCTACTGGTGGATCGCTAACATATGATGCATTTCACTTCCACTTGGTATGGCTATCTACACTGTGTTGGACTATGGCCACACGGTCTTCCATGTCATTTGTTCGTGGGATAGGGACCCGTTATTCCCTACCGTGCATTTGTGTTTGCTTCGTCACTTTGTGTTCGCAGGTACTTTCTTGCATGCTTTGCATACGTTTCAGTATCCAGGGACACTGACATGGCTACTGTCTTGCAACTTGTTATATGCAAGCATTTTAGGTTGCACATCGACAGCTGCCATTTCCACGCCTCCGTGCGGCACTTCGACACGCCCTATGCACTTGCGCTCCTTTCCTGTGCACGTGGCTGAGTCGGCAGCGTGTCTTCATTACTATGCATTTGGCACTACTGCGCCATCTTCCCGCCGCACGGTCGGCCCAAGCCTAACACCGGCCTTGCGCTGAGCTTCATGAATCCTCGGGATTATGTTATTTAGAGAAAAGCTAGAAAAAGAGAAAGAAGGAGAGAGGGGATTTAAAGAGAAGCATGTCTTATTTTTTCCATACAAATGTTCAGTTGTTTAGATGAGAACTGTTATGTCTTGGGTAGCTCATATAATTTTGCAGTTCTTAAAGCAATGCAGGTTGCCTCTTTGAATATGAGCCTATTATGTGAAATTTACAGTAGGACTTCATTTGTGTAATTTGATGATGTAGGGCAGTGACTCCATTCCCAAAAATTTAGTAAAACAGCAGAAAACCTATGATTGGTGCAGTGGAGTTAGAATGCAGTAAGGCATGAGAGGCATGCATGGTACAGATATTATTCCATGTACTGGGGTATTAGGAGGCCAGCGTTTGAAGGGTGAGTGCCTTACAGTCCCTGGGTGGTGGTAATATCTGTACCATGCACATCCCTAAGTAATTGCACTAATAAACTTTCAGCTTTTTTGTTTTTTTTTTCAGTTTGAATTTTACGTTTAATACTTTATGTATGGTACTTATATGCTTTACAGTATTTCTTAATGGAAAATAGTTATTCCATTAATTCAAACTGATAGTTGTGCAGGGTTATAGCTGTTTAACTGTGCGTATTTTTGGTAAAATTTTCAGAGTAGTCATTTAAGTGGCTACATTGTGTTGAGTTGTTGTAAACTGTTGTACGTTTCAGTTTATAAATAGGTGATAACACTACACAATGCTAATGAAGCATCCGTTTGCCTTTTTAGGATTTATAGTGGAAATTTCCCTCTTTTCCGCACCATCCACAAATATGTTATATAAAAAGGAGTCTTGTTAAGCCTATCTGTTTTGCAGTCTGTAAAATGATATCACTTGCTGCTAGCTTAGCTATTTCCAGGTATGAGTTGCTTGTATTGGCTGAGCCAAAACCACTTGTCCCCAGAGGCCCTCAACTGCCAAGAAGGAGAAGATATAGGCAGGGGATTACTCATTATAATGTTGATAATCAGGAGATACTTGTTAGATTTAGAGTGGACAGGGACATTATAAGTATCTTATGTATGTATGTATGTATTATGTATGTATCTTATGTATGGTCTTATGTATGACCCCTATAGGGGTACAGAAGGAATGAGTGGATTACTTATCCCTGTCGATACAAAGAAATGTATAGCCCTCACTATCCTAGCCACTAGGACCTTTCAGATACAGACTGGGGACACAATCTGTCTCACAAGCTGCTGCCTGTGTGTGAGATGTACTTTTGGCTCATGTGGATTAGTTCATCTGTTTTCCAGTGTTACCTCAGGACTGAAGCCAGACTGTATGTGCCTTTTATGAGGTGGCAGTTTTTCCTGAGGTGCTCAGGGAGATAGACTGCACTCATGTCACAACTAGGGCCCCTTCTGATCCATGGGGGGAGCAGTACTGCAATAGGAAGGGGTACCATTCCGTAAACTGCCAGGTAGTGTGGGATGCATGGGGGTGCATCACCAATGTCTCTGCCCAGCATCCTGGCAGTGCACATAATTCCTATATCTGGCACAGTAGCTCACTCTAGCACCTCTTCCTTCATGCTAAGATGCCAGATGCCCAGTGATCAACTTGTTGATAGGTATTTTTTTTCCTTTTTTCCTATTGTATTTAAGTAGTTATGGCAAAATGTATTGCTGAATACTAAATCACTTTTCCTTTACTTTGTCAACCCCCTCTCCTTTTTTTTGTCTTTCAGTTGACGTTTGATATGCACTGGAGCCATGGCTCATGACAGTAGTGAGAAATCCAAGTGGATCCCTAGAAGAGACCTATAACACATCCCTGTCCCAGACCCTTATTGTGATTGAGATGGTCTTTGGCCTCCTGAAGAACCATTTTTAGGAGGCTGTTGGAGTCTGAGTGTGCTCTTCAGTATGACCCAGCTACTGTGTGCAGGATGTTTACTGCATGTTGGATTCCACATAACATGATCATGTGCCAGTCTGCTGGCAAAGTGGCCCATGCTATCACTGCAGCTCCCAGTTCCAGTAATACTAGGACTAATGTTGACCAGCTGGCAGCAGCGGCAAGGGACTCCATATGCCAGGATCAAACATGACATACAGCTGCACAGGTAGAGTCCAACTATGAACCAAACATTCAGGTTAGTGGTTTCCTTTCTTGTAATAAAAAACAAAGAGTGTGATGTATGCAGAGATATCTGTGGGATATGCAGTGTGGTACATGGTCTGCTGTAACTGTTAAACAGACGTTCCTTTTAATCTTTAAATATATATATATATATATATATATATATATATATATATATATATATATATACATATATTGTTTATGTTTTAGAACAGTTTGAAATATTATTGTTTATAAAAGTTATACATCAGTTCTTACTGCTCCTGTTCAGTATGATATTGTAAGGCATCATATAAATAATAAACTGTTTTGCACAATAAATTCTGCTATGGTGGTGTACCTAAGTATGTATGTACTGAATAGCCTCAAGTGGTATAATTATTAAAAACTGTTAAATCAGCATTTAACATGAGTTCATACTTTGCATTTGAATGAAAATGTATCATATTGTTTTTTTACATTCTCCAGTATTTTCTCAGTTTAAGGTGGGTTGTCTGTTGAAGTACTTCACATCAGATTAATTTATTTTGTCATATATAATACTGTGTGCCTTCACATACAAAATTATCACCATCTGTGCAGTGGTAAGGGTGAAGTGACAGGAGTGTTCTTTTTTTTTACATGACAGGGTGCTCATTTTAATTTGTAATTTTCTTATTAATGTTTCCATGAAAACTTGTGTATTACTATTTTGAAGTTCTAGGTAACTGCCAGCTATAAGAACTGTAATGCATACTGCATTGGTGGTTAATCACTGCAAACATATGTTATGTTATGCAGATTTCTTTCTACAGTTCCCTGAGGTTTTAAGCAGTACCATTACAGGAATGAAATGTACACAGTTGCAAACTGTCCTAGGCACCCCCCAACTTTTATTAAATAACTTTTTCCCTTTTGAGTAAAAGATTGACCTGTGTTTTTAAATGTGAAATTGTAGATAACAGAAATGTCACACTTAAATCACAATAGGTCAAGGTCAAATGTGCCATGCACATCTCTTAAAGATAAGCTAGGTGATAGTGGAAGTGATTTTGAAGAGGGGATCTCATGAGAGCTGGATTGTGATTTGGTCTGATGTCATGACCTACTTGATGCAGGTGATTCTGCAGACACCAGTCTGATAGTGCTGCAGTAATGTGACTGGGACTTTGAATGAGAGGTTCTGATAGGTGTAGATGAATGCTGATGTGGCCTGCATTAAAATCTGTTGCGCTTTCTCCCTCCTACTAATTACAGTATTTTCTTGAGAAGCACTTGAAGTGTCTTGTGATCTGCCACCATGTGTTTGGACACTACCCTGCACTCTTCCCCTTCCAAGACTGACTCCTGCTTGAATCTGGCAAATCCTAACTAGTGTACGAATGTAGGCAGTTATGGATGGCTGGTGTGCTACCATACTATGCATCAGTGTGATCATGGCATTATCCCTACTCTAAAAATCCTAAAAACAGAGTGTATAAAGGATTAGTCCAGATAAAATCACTTTAGTTAGCAGATTTAGGAGACTCTCTCTCTCCGATATCCTCTCTGTGGGTGGACTAAAGACACCTTGTTGAAGTTTCCAGTAGTTTATTCAGTTAAGCAGGTCGATGGATGAGTGTCCTTGTTCTAATTGCTATGGATGGAGAGGAGGTATTCCTCATCTGGTGGAGGTCCCTCAACACTGGTATGGGCAATTGCATTCTCCCTCACCTTGCTTCTAGTACATCCTGCTATATCATTTGCCCTCTTCTTGCACTGTGTTAATGAGAGGTTTCTGCCAGCCTCTGCATTAATTTCCAAGACAACTTGATTCCAGGTTTTTGTCCTCTCAGTTGTTTGGGCCCCCCTTTACTAAACAAATAATTCTAATATGTTCGAAGGGCTGCCATGAGGATGTGATTTTCCTTATGGCTGAAGGTGCCTTTATCCATTGTTTTGCATCAATATTTCATATGAAAAAAAGACCGCATTCATTCAAAACAAAACTTTTAATGTAATCATCAGTCAAACTACAGAAAATTGAAAGTTTAAGTTTGCAAGCCATTCTCCTATAAAAAAGTTAGGTAACAAAACCCCCATAATTACATACACATGCAAAATCTCAGTCCAGCCAAGTAAGGTTGTGTCATACTAATGTCTGTAGTACCATAAATCTATTCATAACTGTAAAGCAAGATTCATTCCTCAATCCCCTACCATTTTCATATATTCTTAATACTGTTATTTTTCATTCTTAAGTGATACTTGGAAATCTTCAGGTAAGGCACATGTATGTTCAGCCAACAACGCATCCTTACTACTTCAGTACTTCATAACTAAAATGCATATGTGTGCACAATCACTACATGACACCAGTGAGCACTAATCACTTCCTGCTGCTTCTGTAACTTCCCATTACAAACGACACTATTTATTAATGCCATGATAATATGTCAATCATATCAGTAAAACACACATTTTTAAGGTATCTCAATAATTTGATATAATTTTGAAGTGTTTTATATTAAATTATAATATTTTTTATGATTTATTCCTTACTTTAAGAAGTCTGTGGTTTCCTAACTCGTTTTCCACCTTACTCATGTAATTACAAATTAATATGACAGTGTTAAACTATTTTACATAAGTTCAGGTCATTTATATGTTTTGTATGCACATTAGGCCCTTTTATGCTTATCTCTATGAATTGTAGTAATATATGAATGTATAAGGCCTCTTACGGATGTAAGTCATTCTCAGCTGCTCATCAACCACCCTTGGGTTCACATGAACACACTGTGGAAAATGAGAGTCTGAAGCAGTCTTTAACATCCCCCAGCATGCCATGGAAATGCATGGATATCTTCAGGTATGCTCAAATATGAATATATTCAGAAAAAAAATTAGTCATATGTATTACAATTTATAAAACCATAAAATCTTTGCCCATCTAATATCATATGGCACAACTTCTTACCTCAGACCACTCAATACTTAACAAAAGTTGGTAATCACATGCATAGGAAAATATATTATGCACTCCCCTTTTCAGTAAAAGGAAGATTAGCAGAGTATCAGAATTCAGATACTGATACATACTACAACAAACACATACTAAGAAAATACTGCAGTGAATGGAATGGCTTAGAAATAATACTCATGTAATTAATGCTAAGGGGGAAAAAGTGAAATACAGTTAAACAAGAATTGTCTTATGTCTTTATATCTGAAGAACAAATCTCTTGTAACAGGACACAGCAGAAGAGGTGAATAGTCAGACTGGTTGAATCCCCCGCTAAGCCTGAATAAAGTAGTAAATAGTATTATGTGTTTAACTGATTTAAAAAAAAAAAAAAAAAAAAAAAAAACATATATATATATATATATATATATATATATATATATGGGTTCCATACACTAGATCAAATTTTCAGTAATTCGAAATAGTGCATGGAATGCTCACTGCAGCGAAAGTGCAATTAATCGAAATGGCACGAAGTTCAGTACAACGAATGGGTGTTGTACTGAACTTCCATGCAGTACTCACAGACTTTAGGGTTAGGGCACGGGTCATAGTAAGGCCATGACCTGTACCCTAACCCTAAGGTCCATGGTGACTGCAGTGCAGTGAAGGACATAGCAATGTCCTCCACTATGGTGCGATAGTCACAAACCTTAGGGTTAGGGCATGGGTTAGGGTAAGGGGATAGCTTTACTAACTATGCCCGTGCCCTAACCCTAAGTCCCATGACTATCGCACCATAGTGGAGGACATAGCTTGTTTCTTATGTCCTCCACTGTACTGCGGTATTTTCGGTGAAGTGCACTTATGCAAAAGTTCACTTTCATTAAAGTGAACTTTTGCAGAAGTGAGGCTTCCTATTACAAGTTCGAAGTAGTGAACTTTCATTCTTGTAATAGGAATCCATATATAAATATATATATATATATATATATATATATATATATATATATATATATATATATATATATGTATGTATGTATGTATAGGGAAATAACTAATACATAACAGTAACTGAAGAACTACAGTGCATTCAGATTGTTGCTGCAAGCAAAAGTAAGAGATATGGCAGTATACAAGTGCAGCGTTTTGTCTTTAACTGCTTTTATAATATCCAAAAATCACTGTGGAGGCAACAATCGACAAAAAAAGCACACTGGTACCACAGTAAATTCCACGATCCACACTTGATTTAAATAAAAGCACAAGCTCTTTATTTAACAAGCCAAAAAACAGTTGTTGAGCGCTTTCATGTATAAAATACACTTCATCAGAACACTTACTAAGCCCTAAGGCTCTCTATAAATACCTAAAAAACCGCCAAAAGTTAATTGTTTAAGAGCTACGCCCTCACCATTTCTTAAAACTACAGTACTTACTTTCTTACTGATAATACATATAAAACCTAAAATACAACACTAAATGAAATTATGTGTAAATTTATACACTTAAAAACCAACTCTTTGCCAAAGGCAACAACATTGTACTGTGTGGTACATATTTAAAAGTAACACAAAGATGCAGTGTCAAACATTATCACTTGTTAGAAATCAGTCTTGACATTTGTCCTAACAAGACAGGATTTGGTAGGTACAAAATTCAACTGTTGCTAAAACACTGCTAATACATGCCATGATATGATATTGATGTAAAGACAATAAAATTCAGTATCCAGATTTTTGCAAGTTATATACTTCTATTAGATTTTTAAATACAATTCTTTAAGTAAAAAGTAATAATTAATAAATGAAGATGTTATGTGTTCCTAACCAAGGGTTTTGTGGGGATCGTGTCATTAAGACCTGGAAGACACGCTGCATTTAATTTCAATTGCCATTTTATTTCTTTCTCTCCCACTGTTCTCTTAATGTCCCCACCCCTCGGATTCTCCCTAACTACTTCCAAAATTGCAAATTTAAACTTGTCACATGTTTTACTTTTAGAAATGTGCCTAAATAAGGCATTGTTCTCGTCCCTCTTCCCTATACAGTAAATGTGATAGTAAATTCTGTTTTTAAATAACCTGTCGGTTTTCCCGACATAATAACAGGGACAGGAACAGCACATGGCTAAATAAATCAAATGCTTGGTGTTGCAATTACCATTGGCAAATCTAATTTTGTTGTTGTTGATATTTTCTAAAGTACAACATGCATCCTCACATACAAAGGCACATTGTGAACATCTACCACATTTCCTGGTCCCCCATCTCTGTGTGTTGTTACTCCCCCCTTGTCTATTGGCCTTCCATTCAATAAGATTTTTAATATTTGGGCCTGTTTTGTATACAAAGGTGGGCCTGTCACTGACAAAATCTTTGATAGACTCATCACTGGTAATGATGTTCCAATTAGAAGTAATAATTTTTTGACATCATCTGCATGTTTCCCATACTTAACTATATAGGATTTCGAATATTGATTTGTATCTTTGTTATCATGACATTTCTTACTAGTATCAGGGAGGATTGTTCCCTTCCCCAACAGTGGTGTATACTTTTCCCCCATTCCTGTAACACAAAGCTAGTCACATCCTTGATCAAGTAGGGCGGATACCCTTTGTCCCTAAACATACTCCCTATATGGTTGATTTCCAACTCCATGTCCGCTCGGAGCGTTGTCATCCTCGCAGCCCGTATGCACTGACCTTTGATAATACTACGTTTCTGTGAGTAGGGGTGACTACTACTAAAATCCAAATAACCATTACTAAATGTGTCCTTCCTGTAGATCTTGGATTGAAAGGACCCCCCGTCATTGAATATGTACACATCAAGATAGTTGATTCCACTCATGTTGTATTGGTGTACAAACTCTAAATAAGTGGTGGTCTGATTAATATATTCAATGAATTTGGACAGTGAAGTAGTGTCCCCCTTCCATAACAGAAACAAGTCATCCAAATAGCGGACATAACAGGATATGTGTTCCATCCACTCACTGTGTAGTACAAACTCTTCCTCCCAATCCAAGAGCAGAAGATTGGCATAAATAGGGGCACAAGCTGCCCCCATGGCCACACCAGAGATTTGTCGAAAATATTCACCTTCAAAGAAAATGAAGTTGTTGTCAAGTACAATTTCTGTAAACTCAGAAATAAGCCTAATCTTCTCCCAACTTAGCCCACTGTGTTTCCTCAAACTAGCTGTAAATCTTTCCAACCCCTCATCCTTAGGAATACAGGAGAAAAGATCCTTGATGTCAACCGTGACAAAGATCATACCTGGACTCCATAACTCTTGGGTGAAGATCCCCAGAAATTCTACCTAATCTCTGATGATGTGCTGACACCCTCCAAGAGTGTGTTTTGACCAAAAGTCAACCATTCTACCAAAAGGAAAGGTTTTGCTGTAAGTGCCTGCAATGATGGGTCTAAAAGGGGGGTTCAGCACATCCTTGTGCACCTTCGGAATTCCGAATATGGTAGCTAGTTGTGGGAAATCAACCTTAAGGAATTTGTAGAGCTCTTCGTCAATTCTCTCATCCAACAAGAACTCTTCTAAGAACAAATTGATCCTGTTGTGGGCAATGTTAACCTGATTTAAACTAGCTACCTCATATTGTTTGATATTACGAAGAATAAGTGTTCTGATGAAGTGTATTTTATACATGAAAGCGCTCAACAACTGTTTTTTGGCTTGTTAAATAAAGAGCTTGTGCTTTTATTTAAATCAAGTGTGGATCGTGGAATTTACTGTGGTACCAGTGTGCTTTTATAATATGGCATTATTTATAAAGGGTGATTTTAGTGCGGTATTACAAAACAAATGCATATCACACACAAGTATGAACATTATCTCTGTGCAGTAGATTACAACATGTAAACCCCACCATTACTTGATAGCAACCACTTTCCTGCAAAGTAAACATAAGAACTTTTCATACAGTTTCATCCAAAAGTCTGCATAAGCACTTCCCATACAGTCTGTTTTTCTTGATTTGGCACTTATGTATTATCGCAACCAGATTCCAGACTCACTACGTGATATTCTAATTCCCAGTTCTAGCAGATGATATTAGTTTATGTATGTGTCCTAACTATAATCTATTTCACTATGTCTTCTGTAAATATTTTTAGCAAAGTGATTTTAGTTCTGGATGATCAGACTGTCATATACTTTTGTCACAGTGTAATATTGTTAGGATACATTTCTTACCTGCTTTCTTAAAGAATTCCAGAGAAAGCCAAATACGGCATGGGCAAAATACCTGAAACTACAGACAGATTTTTAAAGACTGCTGTTATAAACTTAGTTGGTCCAGTAAAATGTTTGCAATGACATAAATATAATGAAGGATATGAAATTTGAGCTGAAGCATTTGTCATTCCTATAGTGACTGGTGTCCTCAATTGTTTGCCCAAAAAATGCAGCTTTTATATGTGACACAGTAACAATATAATAGGAAAGCCAGACTTCATGCACAGTTGTGCACGCTTGACAGGTATGCTTAGGATGACAGATTTCACCAGCAATTTTATGAAATGACAATGCAGTTCTCTGTACAGAAATACAAAAGTGTGCCTATGATGCCATGGACTTACAAAAGTTTTTGGTTCAAACAGCTACCATCGATGAATGAGTAAAACTAGTTAGGCTGTTACGGCACTCACGGTTCCATCATTGTCCGCATAAGTACCCTCAAGAAAAACAGAAAAACTATATATATATATATATATATATATATATATATATATATACATATATATATATATATATATATATATATATATACACATATACATATATATGTATTGACAAGAAAGGTAGAAAGATGTAGTAAGCAGTGTTATATTCTCCTGCTAAGAAACTTTGACTACATTTATTGGCATGAGTATGGCTTGGAAAAAAAGCCATTTCTCTTTGGAATCTGGTTGCGATAATACAGAAGTATTAAAGATTTATATATTAAAAATACCTTATAGTAACAAACTGAATCCTGTGCAACGTGTGAATTTATTGTGTGTATTTTCTCTTTTGCCTCTCCACCGTTTTTCTCTGTTTTTTTTTTTTTTTTTATTTCAGTTATACATTTCTTTGTCCTTTATTATTTTCTTTCTCTCCCATTTAAGTACATTTTTTCAGTTCAAAATCCTCTGGAGTTGCCCAGGCATGCACCTTCCAAGTTAGGGAGTGCTTACCTTCTGCTTATCCTTGAAAGGTCAGGGAAATGGCAATGGTCCTGCAGGCAACACAGCAAATGGTAGCCTGTCAATCCTGTCTGAATGCAGCCTTTAGGACATGGTTGAGGACATGTTGAAGCAGGTAGTGGAAGAAAGATTCAGCCAATTGAAGCTTCACTTCAACGTGTTCACAATACGCTGTCTCAGCTGGTGCCAACCACCACATGCTCCTACCCCCTCAACATCAGGGTCTTCCACTGCACCACCATCTGGCAGTGGAAACATTTGAGTCTGTTTGGGCTGGGACTCCTACTAGCACTTCTTCAGACCTTCTTCCCTTATCATTTCTCCTTCACCCTCTTGCCTACTTCCCACACAAACTACCCTATTATATATATATATATATATATATATATATATATATATATATAAAAAAGAAAACAAAAGTGGGGGGGTGTCTATTCCCTACCAAAAACATTGTGCCCCTTCTCTCCCACCTCCTGCAGCATTGTGTCTCCCTGTTTGTGTCTCCCCTCTTTCAATCTTTCCTAGCTCCCCCTTTGTATTCTTTAACATTTTTTAGCCAAGGTTCAAAGGATAAATCCACCACAGATACAATCAAGCAAAATCTGAAGGTAATGCTACTCAATGCTAGAAGTCTAAACCTCAAAATGCACTCTCTCGAGGCACTCCTAAAAATGGAAAACATCGATATTTTGTGTAGTAACTGAGACCTGGTTCAAGGCTCCAGAGAGCACCCTTGCAGTACCAGGCTACAACTCTTACCACACTTTTCGGCCACAAAACCAAGACTGAAACACTAAAGGTGGAGGAGTGTCCATATTCACCAAGGATATTCACACCTCCAGGCTAGTTTCCCAACACATTGCATCTGAAATTCTCCAGGTGCAATTAACACTAGGTAAGACTGCAATCCAAATTGTAGCTTGCTACAGATCCCCTACCATACCCCAAGAGTCTCACTACACCTTTCTAAACATATTGGAAAATATTAAGATACATCCAAACACCCTAATACTGGGTGATTTCAATTACCCTGCCATTAACTGGGAAAGCTACTCGGGTACCAACTCCTTTTCCGAACGGTTCTTGGAATTCATAAATTCCAATGCCCTGGATCAACTAATCCATTGTCCCACCAGGGGCTCCAATATCCTAGACCTGGCCATTACCAACATGGGAGATAGATGCTCCACACCAGTGGTCACCCCCTCATTGGTCAGGTCTGACCATAAGCAAATCACCCTTGACATCCACATCCCAGCCCCACTCCCCAGTAAGGAAATCTCCTTAAAAAACTTCTCCAAAGCCAACTTCATGCTACTGAAGTCAGAAGTGACAAGCTTCACGACACCCATGCAGATGGGAACTGAACGTTCGACTGCAGATTCCTACACTAAGGCACTGTACGAGCACATCCACTCGTGCATGAATCGTGCCATCCCAAATGGAACCAAGATGCTCTTCTCCAAAAAAAGAAAGCCAATCTGGTGGTCCCCTGTTATAAACAAACTATACAACGGAAGGAAGAAACTGTTGCAGAAAAGAGGAAAATCCCAGGATGCAAAACACTCCCTCACCAGCCTCAGTAAGAAGCTGCGATCCCTCATAAAATTC
Organism: Protopterus annectens; assembly: GCF_019279795.1. Taxonomy (NCBI): domain Eukaryota; kingdom Metazoa; phylum Chordata; order Ceratodontiformes; family Protopteridae; genus Protopterus; species Protopterus annectens. The sequence goes on from NC_056733.1 coordinate 1,322,107,875, forward strand.
TCAAAAGCTAGTTACGAAAATAAAATTGCCAATGATTCCAAAGACAACCACAAGGCATTCTATAGTTATGTCAAGAATCTAAATGGCAATGCTCAGATCTGCTCTGAGCTACAACAGAATGGCATTAAATATACTGATCTCAAGGATATTGCCAATATCCTGACAGATCGATTTAGTGCCAACTTCACCCCCAAAGGACCCATCTCAATAACAAAAGATTGCCAAATTCCGGTAATCATGGCCACACAGTTAGAAACCGCACTCTCCATAGCTAAGAATACAGCATCCATGCGACCAGATGACATCCCAGGCTGTGTACTACATAAACTACAAAATGAAATGGCACCTCACCTAAGTGTCATGTTTAATCATAGCCTCGCCTCAGGCTTCATGCCCACTGAGTGGCACACAGCTACAGTTATCCCACTCTACAAGGGGGGATCCGGCTTGGATCCCGGGAACTACTGTCCCATCAGTCTGACAAGCCTGATCTACAAGGTCATGGAACACATTATCATGGAACTTATAAACAAAGACATTGGCAACCTTCAAACACTGGATCCCACCCAGTTTGGGTTTGTAAAGGGCCGAGCTTGTTTCCTGAATCTGACTGACTTCTTCAAATCAGTCTCCAGAGCTGTGGATGAGGGTAAGGCAGTCCACACAGCCTATATGGACCTCACCAAGTCCTTTGACACCATCCCCCACTCTGGAATCTTAGAAAAACTTACTAAGCTGGGCATAAATCCCTATGTCACTTGATGGGTTGCCAACTGGCTTACTGACAGAACCCAGACTGTAAAAGTAGCCGACTCCAAATCCAGCTCCATACAAGTGACAAGTGGAGTGCCTCTGGGTTCAGTCCTGGGACCACTCTTGTTTGGCATCTACTTCTCTGAAGTACAGGCCAACACTAAGGGACTCTGGCTAACAAAGTTTGCAGATGACTGCAAACTGGGAGCCATTACTGAATCCCCACATTATGTGGATATTCTACAAAAGGGCCTTACAGAAACAGATGCCTGGTGCCAGAGCCATGGGCGCAAGCTTAATTCCAAGAAATGTATAGTTATCCCCTTTGGAAAAAACATGTATCCATGAATTTCCACATAGGTGGCAGTACACTAAACATCGAAAGTATGATGAAAGACTTAGGGACACAGGTGGACAGTGGTCTCACTTTCGATAACCACATCACCACAACAGTCAGGAAATCCTTCTATGTGGCACACCTCATGACTAAGGGCTTTTCATCCAGAAAAAAGGAGGTCATTGTCCCACTGTACTCATCCCTCATTAGACCCATTATAGAGTATAATGCCCCGTTTGGTATGTACCTCACAAGACATCTGCAACAGCTGGAAAGGCCAAAGAAATACCTCACTAAAAGAATCACAGGCCTAAAGCAGATGCCATATGCTGACCATCTAAAAACATCCAGCTATACTCTGTGGCATATCGTCTACTCACAGGTGATCTCTGCTTAACATACAAGGCCATGTCAAACCCTGAGCTGTTGGACATGCTCCACTTAAAGAAATCCCAATCCTTCAGAGCTACACGCTCCAGGGATCTAAACCTTGTCATCACGATGAACAAAACATGCTGGAGGGATAGGTTCCTGACCCAGAGACTCCCCATACTCTGGATTAGACTTCCCATACATGTCAAGCAGAGCGCCTCATTGGCCCTCTTCAAAAGGAACCTTGATGATTGGATGGGAGACAGGAAATTCACCCTGGGGATCATGTCAGTCACCCTGCTAGACAGGGGTCCTGAGAAGTAAATATTGTGGGAAGAAATATCCAGGGAATTGTTATGGCTAGGCTTGTATAGGCCCTAGCCTAGTACCAACCTATGAACCTATAATGAAACCATCAGATTGTCTGCATAAGGGTACCCCTATATAAACCATTTTAAACCCCTTTATTTTTTCATATTAATATTAAAAGCTGCTCAGTCTGTTGCTTGCCTCAAGTTTTTCAACTATGACTGCACATAGCCACATCCGGACGCAGTACATAATTTAGTTGTCAGTGATCCAGAGCCCACACTGCTTAAATAAATCCACAAGAAAACCTGCTCCAAATAACATACATCTTTACTGCTATAAATAATGATGTCTTCCTGCTTTGTCTAAACTGGCCATGCTCAGAAGCGCACACAGGAGGTTGCTATAGCCTGTGTAGCGGCTGGTTGGGGATAGTATGGTCAATATCTTTTTTTAACTGTTATCACAATCAAATATCAGAGATACAGGTATGCACACAAGGTGGCATTAGTTTGTCTGTGGCAGTGTACTACCAAGGAAGAAAAAGATGGACTGCATTACAGTGATCATTGTTTTTCCACTTCCATCACATTCAAACATCAGACGTGTACAGGTGGCTATCTTTTGGGGGGAGGGGAAGGGAGACATGCTGTAAGTATTGCTTTGACAGCAATAACCTGAAATATGTTGCTATGTCCATTTGTTCTTTCACAGTCATCCAAGTCTAACAATCGAGAGGTACAAAGAAGGTGGCTATCTTTTGGGTAGGAGCGAGGAGGCATATGCATAACAACTCCATATGCATAACTGTAGCTTTTGCTCTTTCACTTTCATCTCAGTCTAAGTTGAGACAGTATGCAGAAGGTGACTATCTTTTTTGGGGGGAATAGAAAAAGTAGGCAGACACTATTCTGAGGTAATTATTTATCTTCACTGGCATTGATCTCAGTTCATTGGAAACTACTATTGTGTCACTTTGAACATTCAGCCTTGGACACAACTTACTTCCTTGAAAGAAAAAAAAACTGAATATTTTCTTACTTATGATTTTTGTTTAGGCTATCATTAGATCAAAAAAGTTGGAAAAAAGCTCTAAAATGCATCTCAGGGCATCTAGAACCTTATACCTTCTGGGAGCCTAATGACTCCAGCACCTCCTGTTTAATTCACTTATTTCCTCCACAGTTATTATAATGGACCATCTGCCAGTTAGATTGTGGAGGAAAAAGCTGAATAATAAGACAAAGTGTGAAGAAAACAAAAAAAAAGTAATTTGGATGGTGTGGGGAAGTCTGGACAAGGAGAAAATGGGTGAGGAAATAGGTAGGGGACACTCTGAGTACAGGAGATAAATGGTATGCAATTGGATCATCATGGAGTCCTTTGTCTAGGGCTTCTTCACCTACAGTCTACCCTGATTATACTTATCTAACTCCTGACCACAACACTTTATACACACACACACACACACACACACACACACACACATATGTATGTGTGTGTATATATATATATATATATATATATATATATATATATATATATATATATATATATATATATATATATATATATCTTTTATGGGTGTGTGTCTCATTGTAAAGTGTCTGTCTTATTAAAGGATGTGCAGAGGAAAACTTTCTGGGAAACGGAAAATGTTAATCCATAATGGATGGTGGTGAGGAGTAATTCTAGCAAACTCCCAGATGTTGTAGTGGCTCTGTCATTTGTAATAAGAAATGTCTATATTTGACATAATCCCCTTTTCTGTCCTAAGGAATGTGTACACATAGTTGAAAAAAAAACTAAAAATTAAGCACCGGTAGTGTAATCCTGAGGAGTGATGCCCCCTCTTGATGAAATTATTAGTTTCATATTCTGATAATAATAAAATGTATTCCAAAGCTTTTTACCACAATATGTTTTGAACCTGGGCAGCACAAACTATACAGTCACAACATTATTATTATGTTAACTTCTGATATCACAATGCACTAGCTGCTAGCAATTAGCCCATACTTATTGCTTTCGAAATGAGAAAAGTATATCAACTGGCATGTAGCCAATGCTACCAGCATTCCTATTTCAGTTTACTGCAATAAAATACCTATTTATCAGCAAAACAGGGGGAGGTATAAGTTGCATTAATTGTGAAGAGGTACGTAAGAGGCAAAGTATGCCATAACACCTCTAGTGACAGTGACACTATACAGAAGCAATGGTTTGCGCCAGTTAATTTCCTCATTCTCTCATTTTATGAGTCAGCTGTCATCCAAGGGGAATCTCTGTGCTATGCCTCACTTAAAGAGACAGCTGTCATTCAAATGGGAATCTTTGTTGTAGGAAAGACTAGATCCTAAACAACATAGCAGCAGTCAGGCTAACATCAGGGTTTCTTTCCCTCTCTTGATATGGATATAAGTAACCTTAATTTGCAGCTCCTCCTCACTGCCTCTGTGTTGGTCTTCCCTGCCTGCTCACTACAGAGGTATATCAGGATGCCATTTATGTACAATGCCTAAACCGCTGTTTTTTGTGTGTTATTTGGACCCGTTTTTGCGCAGGAGGGCTGTACATGTTGAAGAACATGCGTTGTGTTTCACTGACATCCTAGGGATACTGCTGTAGTGGCTTGTAACATTATTCGTTTTGAAGACGAAGCAACTGGCCTGCTGAAATCTGTATACTTCTTCCTGTATGTTGTCCATTGAGTTCCCCAGACTGATGACCTTCATAAGATGCTCAGTCAACTGATAATGATGGAAGCTGGGAATGAAAGAAACCTTAGCTATGAACTCTGAAACCAGGGCACATGCAGATGTATGTTTTCATTTTTGATCATGGTATGCAGTTTAGCCTTCTGATACAAAGCATGGTGTACTTTTTACAAGGTGATCTGTAAATTCAGAGTTAAAAACAGCAGTCTGAAAGGAGGGTGGGAATCTGTAATCATGATTTTATTTATGTATGTCTCCAGTATTTCACATGACCTTTCCTGTGTGTGGTATGCCATGTAAAATGAAGTCTCTAAATTAATACAGTGATACATTTTCTTATGCAGTATTTTAAGGTGCATTTTTTATAACAAATTGCAGGCTGACAGAACATGTACTTAGTGCAGTGTGGCATATTGTGGGAAGTTTCCTAATCAGAACCAAACACCAAACTCCTTTGCAGGAACAGTACCAACTGGTAAAATTGAAGAAGTAAGATATCCAGGTGTCAAACCAAAGTGCAGAAACAAACTTTTATTTTCAGCTTCACCAGTAAAAGCGTTAAAAACATACAATAAATCCAATATCTCGCCCGTTTCCTAATCAGATTAAATTTCTTGCTTCATAAAAGTTATGTTATTGCCCTACTCCTTGCTGGACAAATTTCCACATTATCATTAAAATAATTCCAAGATAGTAAGAACGCCATTAAGTTGTTTAGTCTGTGTTAATCAAGCACCATATGACTGCTCTACAACAACTGAATATAATGCTTTGAATTTTGTAATACATGTGACATTACACAACAGCAAAATGCAAGATTTATAAGGCGGAATTTATCCTAGACAATCATAAAGAAAAACACATACACACACAATATCGATACATTTTTATATAACCAGAATAAGACATTTACTACGAAATATGTAATTTTATGGGACTAACCACAGTGACAACCAATGCAAAATGTATATTTCAACACTGTTATAAAATAATCTCTGTGGTTGATTTTTTTTTTTGCTTCTGTTGTTTCATACCATGATAAGTTGTTTCAGACACAGTATCGGATGGATTCCAAAGCAATTTACTCTCAGAGCAGAGGACACTGCACCAAAGTTATGAAAATAAGCAAAATGTTGACAATTCTAAAAGGATGTCTGAAGAATCTTACTACAAATGGACAAGTGTGCAAGGGATTGCTGGATGTCTGTGTCATCTGTTTGATTCTGTAATGATGGACAGGTATGTTGAGATTCAAAAAGCTGGAAGTAAAATTGGCAGAAAACACCTGGACACATAAACAAGAAGTTTGTGGCATACCATAACTATGCAGAAGCTAAATGCTGTCGTTTCATATTACGCAAGGTGCAAGGCTCATATTGGGAAGCAAATCATTTATTGTAATTATACAACATTTTGTTTTGGAATATGTAATATTTATTAATATGTAATTAATGTATTTAAGTGTATATTAATAATATAAACTTTTCCCTAAATGCCAGTACCCATGGCATGCAGAACACATTGCTTATACATTGAAATGTCCATGTATATTATACGGCATAGGGGAAACAACTAGAATGTTCAAAAAGAGATTGCAGGCAAATGTTAGGGATATAAATAAAAAATAGTGAGCCCAGTTGATGTTCGATTTTCTATGGCACATGAAAGTAAATGTGATGGTTTAAAAGTAACAATTTTAGAATAAGTTATACAAATGAAAGAAAAGGGTAAAGTATTAATCAATTGTTAGAATATAAAATACCAATATTTGTTTTGAAACATGGCACACTGACACTTAAGGATTTAAATGATGAAATCAATTTAAATATTTACTGGAGGACTGAATTCTATCTTTAAATTTTAATTGTTTAATTGTGCAAGTTTTTAAATAGGAGGTTGTTTTGTGTGTGAGTTTGGTTTAGAACTCCTCTTTAAGGCTTGTGCCAAATTACCAGAGGGTTACAAGGAACAACTGTCTTTCTAATAAGAGACATTTTGCTTTTTGGTTGTGTTATATTTTCCAAGTTTGTAGTGCTTTTTTAATAGCTGTCATTTGCTGATGCAGTTGTACACAAGGTGAATGTACTAACAACCGAAGAGGTGTTATCACCTGCCACATGGGCTGCATCGATGAGGCAATCACCTTGGTGTTGCTAGAAGCTCCTGTTAAACCACCTCTCTGATCAGGAGTTTATTGACAGATATTGTCTGTACAGAGAGCTAGCCTAGACACTGGTTAAGATTTGTGCCACTCACATAATTCTCATAATTCCATATTGGCTGTGGGGTACCTAGTCCCTCCTATATACTAAAGTATAACTGTCCTTGAGTATATTGGCATCTGAGATGTATCGACTCCTTATAGGAAATGCTGTTGGAGCAGCCCAGACTTGCATCCAGAATTTTTGATAGGGACATATCTGTCATGTTTCTTAAGAAAGGTAACCACATAAGGCTTTCCAAAGCTAAAGTTAGACATTGTGTAACCATGGAACTGAATTATGAGATTACACAATTCCCACAAGTACTTATCGACACTGACTGCACACATATAGTCATAAATTTTTCCTCAGGTAATAAACCAAAAGTATATATTAATCAGTAAGGACTGCAATCCTGAATTGCTGGCTTGTATGTGGAGCACACAGTATGTGCCTCCTGTTATTAACCAGCTATTTTGGAGGTGTAAATGTCTTGCATATATGGAGAGTCTGTAATCGACAACTGAGTTTTACAGTGTCTAAATCTTACAAAAACATTTAGAGGTATGTATATGTGCACAACATGTATGTTAATGTTTATGCAGTGCACATTTAATGTGGAAAAATAAAGGCATGCATAATATCAAAACATGATGCACTCCGGGGGGGGGGGGGGCAAGATGGCACTGAGTTAACAGCTCTTTTAAGAACTCTGCAGTATATTATAATTTCTGACAGGAAAACTGAACAGATCTTCATATTTTTGATAAACAGCATTTGTCTAAGTATCTTCTCTAGTATATTCTAAACTTTGGAGTTCTTTTATAGTTAATTTCCTGTCAAATTATACAAGGAATTTTTTTTTCTCTTTTTCTGAAAGATGAGCAACTCAAAGAACAACCATTCAGACTCTGCTGTTAAGAAGGAATTACACATGGTGACATCAGTGCTTCAGGAATTAACTATCAGAATTGATGGCTTCCAAGAAAATCTTCAAGAAGTTAAAGAAAACAGTTTCAGACAAACTAATATCTTTAAAGACTTATTTCAACAGCTACAATCCAAAGTTTCAGATATGGAAGGTACACTATCTGTTTTTGATAAGAGACTGAAAGAAAATGAACTTCAAACAGAAACAATAAAAAAAAACACAATTCCTGGCTGATGGAGAAACTTGATGACTTGGAAAATTGAGAGAGAAGGAACAATATAAGAATATTTGGCTTGCCTGAAAAGTCAGAAGGTGATGATATGCCCCCTTTTTTTAACAACTTAGAGTCCTAAAGTCCTTAACCTATGAGAAAGCTTCTTATATGGACTAGAAAGAGCACATAGATTGATTGGTAAAATATCTACTTCTAACATTACAACTAGGCCCAGCTCTAATATAGTCAAGTTTTTATCATATCTAGAGAAAGAAATGGTAATTAAGACTGCTTGGTCAAAAACTCCAATAAAATTTGGACATTCATCTATTAGATTTGACAATGATTATTCATCCAAGACTATGAAACTCAGAAAGAAAACTTTGTCATTAATTAAACATCTTAAACAGAACAATATTAAAGCTCAACTAGTTTTCTCTGGAAGAATAAGACTTAATTTCTCTTCTGGCACTAGGACCCTTTCTACTGCTGAAGAAGCGCTCTCTCTTTTATTAAAAATAACAACATCATTTCTCTTTCAGAAGATATGGATTGGGTATCTCCCATCTCTAAAAGATGATCAGAAAAATAAAACTGGTTAGATGTTAAGAAGAAGAAGAAGAAGCAAAAATAGATTTTTCTAAAGATGTAACTTCTAAAGAAATAATATGGATTTATTAGTTTAATATGTTTTATATCATTTTTAACAAGATATCATTTCATTATGAATATTTTTCCAGACATATTGCATGTAAAACTTGTATTTTCTTAATTTCTCTTTATAACTTGTTATTAGGCTTTTTTAAGTTAGTTTTACGTTATCCTTTTCCTTGCTTTTTAGTTCTATATTCTTAACATTCTTTCTCCCTTTCAAACAAAACTATTCCTTTCTTCTTCCTATTCATTTTAAAATTAAAAAAAAAACATTGTATTATTTACTGTATAAATAAAGAAAACTAACTTACAGTTATGTTTATTTACTCTAGATAATTATATAAGTATTGATGCTACTGTATCTTTAAATGTAATGAGTTTTAAGTAACACAGGAAGTAGAAGGGTATATTTATATGTATATTCCTATTTTCTTTTTTATTCTTCTTTTCCTTTTGGCTTTTCCTGTTAGGGCTTGCCAGAGCAGAACAACGGTCTGCAGAAAGATTGGCAGTGGAGTTTTATGGTGTTGAGTTGCCAGCCCAACACCCAACCTTCCACAGAAGGCACACACATGCACACGCTCACACCTAAGAGAATATAGAGTGTCCAGTCCACCTGCAGCCTTTCTTTGGAATGTGAGAGGAAACCAGAGCACCAGGAGGAAACCCACATGATTGCAGTGAGGATATGCTATTTCCTTTTTTATTCCCGTTCAAATATGGCTTTAAACAGTGATTACTGTGTATGTGTCATTGTTTTTTAATGGACTATCTTGTAGCTGCAGTGCTTCATGATGGAGGTGAGTGGAAACATGCTGATTAGACTTGCTGGTAATGCCTTATAATCACCTGTAAAAGTGTAAGGTATGGGAATGTCGAGTTATGAATGGCTTCTTCCTGTCGTGATTTTCATGCTTGAGAGATTTGTGTGTGAAGAGATTGAGGAAGTGATTCCTTGTGGCTTTTTCTTTTTCATTTTGTAATCAGTTAGCCATTTTGTTCCTGAGTTGTTTTGACTGGAGTTTGAATGGTACTGGTTTGGCTTAGACTTATAAGTTAGATGTACGGGTTGGATTTGTTTTTTTTTTTTTTGTGCTTTTATCCATTGACATTATGAAGTTCTGTCTTTTCTCCTTCTCCATGTCTCATGATTGTCAATTGTCCTGTTTAAATGCTTGAAGCTTTTGCTACTGAGCTTGATGATGATTTTTCCACTTAGTATGCATCTTCTGAAGAGAAGGACTATTTGAGAACATTTGGATTAACTTCTTGCAATAAGTGGTCTGCTTCTAATAGTTTCATAAGTGGTCTGCTTCTAATAGTTTCATATTACAGCGCATCCTTGTAATGGTTCTTCATTGACTGAGTTAGTGACAACTTTTGATGTATAGAACTAATTTAACTTAGGAAACTTTAATCAGTTTGTTCTCTCTTGTTTATTTTCTTTATTAAAGTTAATATACTTAATTCAAGCAAAATTCACCCAACTACGTACTACTGAGACGAAGCATTATCTAGATAGAGTGAAACCAGGAAGTGACATAATATGGAGAGACAGTTTTTGATCTTATAATTCTTTTAAGGGATACAAAAGCTTTAGAGGTTTTTCATGCCTTTGCTAGAATGTAGTAGACTGTATTCTAACTTTACATACAATCTTGGTGAACTAAGGATGAGAGTGTTTGGTCTACTCAATGTTCTTAGTGATGTTTTCTAATGGCTACTTTGGTGTCTTGATTGTCTTTGTGCTTTTCTGTAAGAAGATGCTTTAGCGATCTCATTCTTTAATTTATAATATTTACTTCTGCTAGACCATTTTTTTAAGTCATTCTTCCCATGGTCTATATTATAATATCAACATCCGAAAATGTCGAATTCCACTTGTTCGACACGAAAAAGTTGAACTCCAAGGTTCCCGAATGGTCAAATAACCAATTTCTTTCCAATGGAAAAAAATCGGTTGGCCAAACACCAATGCCACAGAAAAACACACATATTTAAGTGGGGAGCTTCACCCCCCCCCACATCCCCAACTAAATATTCCAACTCCGAGACAGTCAAAGAAAGGGCAGGTGTAACAGAACGGCTAACCGATTTCTTTCCATTGGAAATAAATTGGTTATTTGGCCATTCAGGAACCTTGGAGTTCGACATTTTCTTTTCGAACAAGTGAGATTCAACATTCTAAAATGTCAGTATTATAATATAGACCCCTTCCCATTAAGAAGACAAAAGTGACTTAATCCTCTAACTATAATTAAACAGTAAAATGCACATTCCCTGTAGTACGGGATAGTAATAAGTGACTGGTAGACAGATGGCCATACATATACACATTATCAGAGAGACTTTTTCCCTTCTATATAAAAAGCTGAATTTCTTCATTTATATTCCACCTTATACATATACTATAATTTTCTTGAACGTTCAATATTTGCACTCAGGAGGAATGACTGACTTATTTAAAATGGAACATGCTATATTTTCTTTTTTTTTGGATGAAGGAGGAAGAAAGATAGTGAAACAAAACATTAATGTGTGTTAAGACCTAACCCAAATCAAATGAACAAAGAAAATGAAGTAATAAAAATTGTTTCAGTGGTCATGAGCAACAGTGACTTTAGCTGGAGTTTTGTGGTTTCACACTATTTTGTTTCACTACCTTTTCTTCCAGTGAAGTATCTGATATATATTGCATTTATAGTTTTTTGGAATAAACAGTTTTATATGCAATAAATGTATTTTATCAATCTAGTAGACAATTCAGCAGCAATATGTTTAGAATTATAAGGAGGAAGTGTTGAATCAAGCTATTGCTGTAATACAAGATGCCAATCTTATCAGCCTGGGCTTACAATGCCCAACTTTCTCCAGTGCTGTTTCTTATTTCTGGATGTCTACTTTGTGAATATTAAGTGTAAGATATTTGATTAGAATAAGGTACCCTGTTCTATTGCCTTTGGTGATTAATAACCACTCTCTGACATGGGTGAAGTTCATTTACATATCAAAATGTGTATAAGTGTTCATTTCTACTATTTTTAGATCTATCAAGATAAGTCTGATAATTAGTAGTTTGATAGTTTAGTAATCATACCAGATGTCTTTTTTTCCCTCAATCTCAGTGATAGGTTAGAAAGAGCTGTCGATTAAGCTTGTGATCCTCTTTGTTAAGCTTTGTTTCAAGATGATCAGGCTTGATATTATTTAATTGGAAGGATTCTAAACCTCAAATTGATGGCACTATTGCAGAGCTTACATCCTATACAAATGAAACAATTTCTTCCTGGGAACTTAAGTATTACATTTCCTATTGGAAACTTGGAATAGGTTGATTAGGCCAAAATAAAAGAGATGTTAACACTGAAGCTAATAATACTGATGTGAAACAATATGAGGCTGTGACTTTCATTTCAAAGAGCAAAAGGATTTTCAAACATCTCACAGCTATATGCCTCAAAGTGGAACATAATGCTTTATATCAACATATTAATAAGTATCATGGACATTTCTTCATTTTTTTGGTCTTATAAGTAATTAATTTTACCCTAGAGGAGATAACCTTATTAGTTATACTGAGTCTTGTGAGATACAGTGGATTTTTGAGCTTAGGACAGATAGGAGCCCTGGCTGAAATGGGATGGTATCTTTAAAGCCTATTTTAAAGGGGCATAGGCCATTTGTCTGATTTTTGATTGGATGCAACTTTCTTTAAAAAATGACTGTAATGAGGTAATTTGTCTGATGAAAGGAGTTTTCCCAAAAGTGCTTACCATGTTTTATTGTTGTTTTTAAATAGATTAAATAGCATTGCACTTCAGCCTGGTGGTTCAAGGAGTTTTTGTTAATATATATCTTAATTTCAAAGAGAAGTATACTAGTCCTGATTCATGCATGTATGATTCTTTATAAAAGAAACTGAATCCCCACAGTAATATCTCTGACATTTGATGAAGTATGATCTGAATATTGAACTCACAATAGTATATATGTGGGTAGAAATGTTTGAACTTTCATGTACTTTTATTAGTCATTCTAGTAGTTTTTTTAATGCAAGCAAAATAGTGAGTAGCTGTTATATACAAACTTATTAGAATTGTAATGTATGTTTTTTTAGTTTTATTTCTGACTGTACCATTTCAGTCAATTTATTTTAAATTTTCATCTAATAAATAACATATATCATTTGGTATCGTCAACACACTAGTTACTGCTCTTACTCCTTTTTAAATATAGGCATTTCTTGACTATTTATGTCTAGGAACTGATAAACTGACCACTGAATTATTTCTTAAACCATTATTTTTATTTTAATTTTGCTTTTATTTAATTACAACCTTGTTAGAATAGATAAGCAAGGAAAATATGGAGAGGAATGGTTATTTTTATAAATAAATTATAATTTACTTTGCTTTAATTAGATTATTATTACTAATATGTGAACTTTTATGACATAATTATATGTCTTACTGAAAATATCTAGATCATTAAAAGCAGAAAAGATATGTTTCCTGTTCTTATTATTATTTCTATAAATATTACATCTACGTTCATATATATGGATTTGTTTCTTTAATTACTTTAAAGCATATAACTTATGAGTTAAATGTGTTCCCCATTTAATCATTTAAATACTGTGGAGCTCTGTTAAGATGCTTCAGATAATGTATTTTCTCTTTTTTGGTGTGAGTTGAGAGTTAGTCTTGAGACTTGGTTTTCTCAAGTGAAGACTAGGAATCTTTGTTATTCTATGAGTAGTTTTTTTTTTTTGGGATAATAAATGTTTTTGTGTTTTTACTATTGTTTTTTTTCAACCTGAGTCTATTTTCTGTTATGTACTTTAAAATTCAAGCTTAGAAGTATTTTTTTTAATTTTCTGTTCTACAATATGGATTTAAACTTACTATCATTAAACATTAACAGTTTAAATAATCCTAAAAAGAAGGAAAGTCTTCTAAAATATTTAGAAGTTAACAAACCAAATGTTGTTTTTCTTCAGAAGCAGACAATTTCGGAATTTCGAAAAAAAATTGACCTTATCATATTCCTCCTATAAATCTATAAAAAGAGGAGTAGCTATTCTATGGAAAAAAGACTTCAATTACCTCAAATTATATCTAAATATGAAGATAAAGAGGACATATTTACCATGATTGCCATTAAATACTGTTATAGGATATGGACAATTGTTAATCTATACTGGTTTTAATGAATGAGAGTCAAGTTAGACAAAAAACATCTTGACCACGTAATAACTAATTGTTAGGGAAAATTACTTTTAGGAGGTGATTTTAAATACCTTTAGATATATCTGAAACTAATTCAAATAAAAATTTTAAATTACTTCCTATTGCTAAATCTTTAATTAAATGGAAATAATCTTTCAACTTAAATGATACTTATAACTTTTAAGATAAAAACTCTTGAGAATACTGTCATTATTCTTCAAACTATGTAACGCAAACAAGAACTGAGAAAATATTTACTTCACATAATATAAATTCAAAAATAATAAATTTTAATATCATTCCTTGTCCTTTTTAAGATCACAATGCATTAACTTTAAGAACAGAAATCAATTTTAAAAGATTAACATTTATCAGTAAAATTCCAGCATATATTACTAAAATGAAAGATTGTAAAAATTGGTTACTAGAAGAAATGGAAAATTTCATAATATTAATTGAGACTTCTGATTCTAATTTAATAATGGTACGGGACTGATTGAAAGTTTATTTTTATGGTAGAAGTATTGCTTGGTACAAAAATAAAGTAGAAGAATGGAATAAATAAATGTTAGATATTCATTTTAAGTTAAAAGAACTGATAAAAAAGATGAAAATAAAAGGGGAGATAAAGTTGATAAGTTGTTATCTCATAAAACTGAATTGGCATTAGAAAAACACATTAACATATATGCAAGATCCCTAGACACTTAAAGAGCATATCTAAAAGAATCAAATTTCAAAGAACTAATAATATTATTAAGGATTTTAAAAACCCATTAACAAATAAAACTAATGTCTGATGTTGGAGACATTTTAGAAATCTTCAGAAATCATTCACCTTTGAATAAAAAAATAGCAAAAAAGATTTATTATCTAAATTTGATAAATCCTTAGTAAAAAAATCTCATTCTTACCAAAAATATTTTGTTAAAACCTATTTCTTTACAATAAATAATTCAAATATAGAAATTATTAAAACTAATAAAGCTCCTGGAAATGATGGAATTATTCCTGAAATATACAAATTACTTCCCTCCAAAAATATAATACATTTACATAGTGTTTTTGTTAAGGTCCAAAATTAATTTCAAATATCGCAATAATGGAAATACTCTCTAACTACTCCAGTTATAAAAGAAGGTAAAGATGTTCAGGAATGTTCTTCTTATAGACCAATTTCACTTTATAATGTAGATTATAAAATATTCATGTCTATATTAGCAGATAGAATGAAAGGGATTTTACTGGAACTAATTAGTTCAAACCAATCTGGATTCATTCATATAAGACAAACGTCTGATAATATTAAAAGATGTATTACTTTGATTGATGTAATGAATACTAAAAAAACTGAATTATTTTTTATAACTTTAGATATCAAAAGGCATTTGATTCAATTGTCTGGAGATATTTATTCAAAGTCTTACATTTATTTGAGTTCCCCTCACAATTCATTAAAATGTTAGTAGCCATTTATGATAATAATAAAGCCTATGTGAAACTAGGCCCATATACCTTGAATTTTATAAACATAACAAAAGGAACTAAACAAAGTTGTCCTCTTCCCCTTTACTATTGACCTTAGCTATTGAGTTACTTGTAATTCTTATTAGTTCAAACACAAAAATTAAAGGTATAGAGATTGGTCAGGAATATAATTCTAAAGTTATGTTATTTGCTGATGATAATCTTTTAATGATAAAAATCTCTCACAAAGCATTAATAGAACTCAAAAATATGTAATTTTCAAAAGATGTCTAACTTGCATTTTAATAATTCTAAATTGAAATATATCATTATAAATAAAAGGAATTCAACAGATATATTTAATCATATGATAGGTAATGAATCTACTATTTTTTTATCTAGGGATTTATGTTTTTAATAATATAAATGAATCTATAAATTATAATTATGAAAAAATAATAATCTCTATAAAAAATCTAATTAATTCTTTGACTAATATTTATATCTTGTTTGAGGATAGACTACAAATTATCAAACTGACTTTATTTATAAAAAGTATTATATATGATTCAATCTCTCATTTTGTCTCATAATAAGAAACAAATAAAAACAATAAATAAATAACTGTTAAAGTTCCTTTGGCATCCTAATAAACCTAGACTTAGTATAAATCATCATTTTAGACCTTGGCGTAATGCGGGAATACATTTTCCAAATATAAAAACGTACCCTAAAGCAGCAGTTATAAAGATGATCTTCAATTGTTTAGATGATAATTATAAATCTAAATGGAAAATGTTGCTTTCACACTTATTCAACACAAAAATATTAAATGCATTAGATTCAATAAGCTTTCATTTATATACTCCTTTTTGGTTTCATATTTGCAAATATTTTCAGTCACATTTATATTTATCTTATTTGAACTATATAACATAAATACTAAATTATTTAAGAAAAGAATATTGCAAAAAATGTAAAATATAAATGTTAGTTTGAGCCCCTTATTCCTTTTTCTTTTGTAAAAACTATACAAACAATATACCAATGCAAGTTTTAAGTCATGGAAAAAATCAATCCCCGGGATTCATGAAGCTCGGCGCAAGGCCGGCGTAAGGCTTGCGCCGGCGGTGCATGGAATAGCCGGCGCAGTAGCGCCATATGCATATTAATGAGAGTGCACCGGAATCACAGACACGTGTGTAGTGTACGTGAGCGAGCCCAGGTAGGATGCGTCTGGAGGCGTGTCTAAGCCGGCATGAGGTGAGCAACCTAATGTGCTGACAGCCACGGTCCGCCCACAATAGTAATGGCAGCAGCCAGGTCCCGTGCAGAATGAAACGCACGTACAGTATGCAACATAGTACCCGTCCCAAATTAAGGGAGAAGCAAATACAAGCCACGAAGGCATAAGTGTACCCGTCCAAGGAGCAAAGGATACGCATAAGACCGCGTTCGTCCCGCAATGCACCGTCAGTGTTTACACTCAGAGAAGGTGTACAGCCGCATGTCAGCGCGCCGCACCGACATAGGAGCAGCGACTAAGGTCACCACCTGTCCCACTGTGGTTGGGGCAGTCTCTCTATGGCCAGTTGTGTCCCGAAAAACGTATTAGAAATGGCTGATGTGCTACGATTGTAGGACACAATGATATCCCGTATTTAATGTAATGGTAGCATGAATTGGTTATTTCTGTAACAGAAATACCTAAATGACACAAGAAACAGAATAAGCAAGCAAATTGCCACAACAATAAGCTTATATGTAGGCAAACAAGTGAAGTTCTATGCTATATAGTGACCGTGTGTATGTGTCGGCCTGTAAAGTCAGATGTGAGTCCCGGAAATATCCCAGATCGGAAACTGGAAAAGGTGGAAACCCCAGTAGCGACATGGGCATGGTCACCAGGGTTACCTGCTGTCCCAATGTGCCATGGACAGTCCCTGATTGGACAGTTGTGTCCCTGCAACAATCAGAAAAATGGAAAATGACCTCCGATCCCCTGCCAAGAAAATTCCTCAATATACATGTAATAGTAGCATAAAACATATACATTACTATATGAAACACAGACATGGCATAAGAAAATAAATAAGGAACCCAAATGCTTACAGAATAAGCTTATAGTATGGCAAACAAGTGAAGTTCTGTCAACTGCACTAGCCGTGGGTATGTGTAGTCCTGCAACTTCCGACGTTTCCCCATAACATGCCCCACTATGGGCATTGGAAAAGGTGCCAACCATAATGGTCACAAGCAGTAGTGAGAGTACATATCCGGGTAGCTGTGTTGACATAACAACAGTAAGGAAGCAAGATACCTCAAACACAGGCAAACATGTGCATAGCAACATATCCCACACCCAGCAACGTCTCTGTTGCATACACTGGATGGCGTATGTTGAAGTGTAATATCCAGAAGCAGAACCCATGCATTCGGATGTACTACACAATAGCCTCATTGTACATGTCAGTCCCACCCATGTACACCTCTGCACCCTAACCTGCTAGCATCCGTGTGCAGCTATACACCCACACACAATGTGCATACCTGAAATGTGGTAAGATGTTTGTGTTAGGCAATGCCACGCGCGCAAATACCCCACATGTCACCAACCCACCGCAGGTACAGATATGTAAATGGCTGCATGTGAATGTGTCTGCAGAATGTGTACATCCTGCATGTAGTATGTACCCGTCCAAACCATATAGGTTTGCATACGACACGGTGCACATAACTGTACACATGTGGACAAGTCGGGTCGTTGGACCACCGCATCGATGATTATCTATGCAGTGAAGTCGATCACATATAGCGGAACACATGCCTACCAAACAGGACGTCCTAACAGGGTGCTACAGGCAAAGAAGGGGAAGCTGGGACATCACATGTGGAGAGTAGCGTTGCCGGACGGACAAATACACACGGTCAAGGTAAAGGACGGAACAACATGCATATGGCGGATGGATGTTGTTCGAAAATATATATAGAAACACATATGAAGTGCCAGTTTAGACTCGAAATACTATATAATGCATTGAATTGTACCGTACAATATGGCAGTAGAAGTAAGCCTGCATGTAATTGGTGAAGCTAAGCTGTAGTGTGATGGAATTCTGAACCTGGCAGTAAGCAGTACAGCAGGCTTATGTCTGTCACCATTAATTATTTGCTGGGTTACAGAACAATAAATGTATGTACATGCATAACATCACTCCTTCCCCTGAGGAGGATGGCCTTGTGAGCTCTATCGAAGATAACAGTACAACTCCTTACCAGAGAGACAAAGCAACGTATTAAGAAATTAACTGTCCACTGTATCTGAACAGTCTAGGGTCCTTGAAACAGCTACAATCACAGAAGGACACTGTAATTTACAAGGTGCCTTGCAAGGCTGTGTTATTCTCATGGGAAAACATTTTAAAAGCACGACCCCAGCACCCACGTATGTATAGACTATTGCGGACCATAGTGATGGAAATGCCCTGTGACCGACCACGTCAGTAAGGTGGGCAAAAGCTGATTGTAAACACTATATAAAGAAACTTCTTACTGTATAGAGTCAGACAAAACACTCATACTTGGACTGTATATTATTTAGCCTGCCTGTGTACACTACTAAAACTTTCCGAACCCGAGCCTCCTGTGTTATTGGCTGTCACTTAGAAAAGCCTACTGATAACTACAGTCTGGTTTTAACAACTTATTTCACATTGTGATCCTTGTAATCCGTAATTCTATTGGTAAGCTACAGGTCAGAGTGCATGGCTGGTTAGACATCTACGCAGGAGAATTTGCATAAATGGTTCTTCTTGAATGAAAAGACCTCCGACTGAATTGTTGTGTGTAAAGAGGCTGTTTACTGTCTGATCTGTGGCTGAAAAGCGGAAAACTGGATCCCAAGAAGAAAACGTGCAGCCTTAAACAGGAGGCCCAGGTAAGGAGTGTTTGCCTTTTTGTCTCTATTGTAGATCAGGGACCAGACTACATTGTGTTTCTGTTAACAGTTGTGATAGCGGGTCGAAGACCTATCCAAATACTGTTAAATCTGAACATAGGTCAGGGGAACACACAGCAGAGTAAATAGTGATTGTAGACACTACAGTGGATACAGGGAAGGAGACACCACGTGGTATGAGAGAAGGGTACGTAGCAGTCGTGTAGAGGATATGGGAGATTAGTGAACAAACAGATCATGTGATCCGCGTTTGACGGGTGACGTGAAGTATATGCAATCGCAGAGAGCACATAATGTGAGTTACGCAGCAAAATGGGGTAATAAATATGACATTGATGGTATATTACACAAAATATCGTTACTGAAACATTGTAATCCCTGAAAATGTGATGCACATGTTCCAGGGTAAACACCTGTTCCACCCTGAGAGGGACAGTCCCTCTTTGGCCAGCCGTGTCCTGTAAACAAACCGAACAAATGGCAAATGTCCTGATATCTCAGGACAAACATTTCCCAGATATCTATCAAAATGGTAGCATAAACCAGTAAATTTGTATCTGGAACAGCAAAATATCATAATAAACAGAATAAGCAACTGAAATGCTACAACAATTGGTCGCTCTCCTGGAAAAAAGTGAAATCCTGTCCTACGTACTGGCCGTGGGTATGCCTTTTCCTGGAAAATTACACGTTCCGAACACTAATGTCCCACATTGTGCATTTGAAAAGGTGGCAGCCCTAAGGTGTGCAGGCGACAAAACAGCGACAATTGGGTATCCGTCATGCGCATAGGTGGATTGAGGTAGTGTACCGAAGGGAACAGAACACTACAAATGGCTAAGCATCATACGTACACAGAAGATCATAATACAGTAGTACCGATAGCCCCACAACCGCTACCACCTCCGATACCACATCCAGGATATGAAGCGGGAGGGCACGCTAGTCCCCACACGTTATCCTGTGGCAACAGAGGTAGCACAACGAACAAATGTAACAGAAGCTATTGAAACCACATCCCGAACATGTAACATACCTAGGGACACCCAAGTAAGAAGACAGTCACTAAAACAGAGTGAGGATATCTGTCAATTAATTGAAGTACCGAACCCTCATGCAGGACAGGAAGGCTAGGACCCAACCCCCATAGCGTATAGACCGTGGACACCAGAAGATATCTGTAAAGTCATAGAGGGAATTCCCCATCCACAAAGTAATCGCTATTCACCATGCAATACCCCTGTATCTTCTGATCGGAAACCAAAAGGGGAATGGCGGATGGTACAGTATGTACAAGCTGTAAATCATGTAAGAATACTTAGGGTAGCATTGGTGCCAGACCCACACACTATATTCAATGCTATGAACATGCCACAGAAGTATCTTACCGTGGTACATATAAGCTATGCTCCCTTTGCAATACCTATACATCCACATAGTCCGTATTGATTTGCATGTACAGTCAGGGTGACAGACACAGCCATACCGGCTATCGCGGGGATACTGTGAAAGTACAACGATATTCCCACAGGAGATGGCTAGCTACATTCCGTGTTAACTCCACCGGGGCCAGTCAAGTTCTACTTTATGTGGATGATATTCTGCTTGCGGCCCCTACCCAGCAGCAATGTATGGAAGATACAATAGCATTATTGAGATATTCAGCAGAACAGGGACATAAAGTAAGCAAGCATAAATTGCAACTACAGAGAATACAGGTCAATTACCGGCATATGTGGTATCCAAGTAGG
This sequence comes from Protopterus annectens, assembly GCF_019279795.1. NCBI lineage: Eukaryota > Metazoa > Chordata > Ceratodontiformes > Protopteridae > Protopterus > Protopterus annectens. The sequence goes on from NC_056733.1 coordinate 1,322,128,767, forward strand.
GTAGAACATCACATGATGATAGGAAGGTAGCAATATCATAAGCACCCAAGCCAACTAACAAGAAGGGAATGAAGTCCTGTCTGGGCCGACTAACATTTGTCAAATCTGGATACCAAAATATGCTTTGGAATCCGCTGTATTGTTTGCCTTAATCTTTAATACACCTATGGCAGCACAACACATACTACACTGGATTACAGTAGCAGAAACAGCGTTCTGCAGACTAGAACGATTGATAGCCTCAACAGCTGTAGTAGGTCTCCTGAATAATCATAACACATGTTGTCAGACCGTAGATTGTAAGCGGAGATATATGACGTCAGTCTTGATGCAACAGCAGGGAAGTAAGCAACGCTACATAGCTTACTACTCATTGCAGTCGGACACTGTGGCATGGTCAGTGCCACATTGTGTACAGGCAGTTGTTGTAGCACCCATGGCAGTACAGGCCCCAGCCGTAATGTTACTAGACCACCCTCTCACTGTGAGAATGTCTCATGCAGTTGCGGTCAGTCTGCTGCAAGAGAAGATAGCATTCCTGACCCGTGCTAGACATTTGTCTTGTTTGACCATACCACTGAGTCAACCTCATATGGTGATTGAACGTTGTACAACATGAAACCTATCAACGTCACGTCCGACACCTGTGTATGACACACCACACAGTTGCCTATACGAAATGGATTAAATAACTACACACAGACATGATATCACTGATATACCCTTAGATGATGCAGAGGTGACAGTTAATGTGTACGGATCATGTAGACAGAGTCCTACAGGAATGAATCAAGTAGGTTATGCAGTAGTTATTGATAATGAGATTGTAGACAGCCAAACCCTGCAGCATAACGTGTCTGCTCAAGCAGCAGAATAGATAGCTTTAACACGTGCTTGTACTGTAGCGGAAAACTGATGTGTGGACATATGTCCCGATAGTCAGTATGTTGTCTGTACAGTGCATGTTTATGAGCAGCAGTGGAAGAATAGGGGAATGATAACATCCACCGGTAAACCGATTAATCATGCGCAATCGATCTTGAATGCATTAGACTCCATTCAGTTACCCACTAAAGTAGGTAATTGTAAATGTGCAGGTCATAGAAAGCAACAGGATAACAGTAGGAAAGGTAAGGCATGAGCTCATGCACCTGCAAAACAAGCAGCCTCACAGTTGGAAAGTGTTTGTGTGAATGAGGAATGACAAACCTCAGACAGTTTAGATGTAGAAACTGTACAAACAATGCAAACAGCAACTACGAAAGCAGAAAAGTCAACGTGGTTATGACGAGGAGCAATCCTTGAACACGGACTGCACATATCCACAGTGAGAAAGCCAATATTAACGTCTAATGTATTCAGATATGCGGCTTTGTGGAGCCATGGGTAGAGACATGTCTCAACAGGGGGGATGGTACATTTGGTTAACAGAATACCCTAACATAATGGAATTACGAACCACATACAAACATCATGAGCAGCGTGTCACGTTTGCAGTAGATATCATGCACAGGGAGTATTTAAACCGAAGGGAGTGAGTTTACCTACACCACCATAACCGTTCCGTACTATTTGTATGGAGTTCATACATCTGCATAAATGTGAAAGGAACAAATACTGTTTAGCGATTACACATATATATAATCAAAATGGGTAGAATCATTCCCAACCATGAATCCGGATGCAGCAGCAGTGGCAAAAAGGTTTTTCCAGGGAAAAATAAGTAAAA